>NC_056725.1:1056774172-1056888792 GCF_019279795.1 Protopterus annectens | reverse complement strand
AAAATTTACCTTATTTAAGACCAAAGAAGGACTGGTGAGTACAATTTACAGGAAACCTAGTTATTCAAACTCGATGCTGCACTACACAAGTTGTCACCCTCTGCACCAAAGGAGAGGTGTAGTTAAGGGCCAGAAGGTCCGGCTATGTAGATTAATCAGTAATGATGATTTATTTAAGAAGGAAATTTATACATTGATTGGAATGTTTGTTGACAGGGGGCACCCACTATCAATGTTAACTAACATCAAAAAAGAAGTATATAGAAGAAGAAGAAACAAATATAGTCCTATTCTAAGAGGGCAAGGGGAGGAGGGTGTAAACATAGGTAGTAGTGTCAGCACATTGAATAAAACAAATAAAGTAAAATTTGTTTTAACATACAATGAAAGAGCTAATGAACTAGGTTCTAGTCTCAGAAATTTGTGGAAATATTTTCTGAGTAAAGATATCAAAATGATCCTAGGTGATACCCCGGTGATTGTCTATGGAAAAGGAAAGAACTTGAAGAGTATACTTGAAAGAGAGGGTAGAAGCAACACTAGATCTGCCATGAGCAAATGTGGCTCCTGTAGAAGATGTAGATACATAGCAGTTGGGACGTACGTAAGTGTAGTGGGGTATCAACGCACGATATCTTGTCCAGGTGCTTGCAATTGTAGCACCAAGAATTGTGTATATCTTGCTTCGTGTATGTCATGCGATGCATTTTATGTGGGCATGACTACACGAAGCTCGAAAACAAGAATAGGGGAACATGTCAGTTCAATCAGGAGAAAGGATGAGCACAATGCACTTTATTTGCATAGTGCAGTATGTGGGAATTTTAACAAATTTTTATTTTTTATTATAGATAGGGTTAAGTCTAACATTCAGTGTGATGCGCAGAACAGGGTAGCAAGGTTAGAAATGGAATGGCAGCTTAGGCTCAATGCTACCAGGCGCCCTGGACTAAATGAATGTGTCACCATAAAGCCTCAGTTAAAATACTTAAGTAGTGTTATTTAGAGGAACTGCAATTTTATATTACATTTTTATATGTATACATATGTAGTGTATGACTATTATAAGTTTATTAAATGTTATGAATTGTGTTTTTTTAAACTAATACTTGGTTGTAAATGTACTCTTAAGAAATTGTCTGTTTGATTGATTTATTGATTAATTGGATGGGTGGGGAGAATGAATTCTTGCTTTAAATGTGGAGTGTTTTTTTTATGGAGTGTTTTACTGTCAGACTCTGAAGAAGCCAGGTTGCTGGTGAAAGCATATGCTTAGTCTGTTGTTGGTTGAATAAATCTTCGTGTTTCAGATCTTGAGTATTCATTCAGTGCACACTGTGGTTCGAATTTCATTTTATTTTCTTGGTTGAACCTTTGTTGGTTCTGGTGGACTGCTTAACTGTTACCGTGGTTCGACTCGGTGTTTGGTGAGTGAGGCAAAAGACTTGAGACATGGAGAAAATATTGCAGGAACTTACTGCAGTGATTGAGAAGCTAAAGAAAGTGCACTGTGAAGGGAAATGTGAGGCTAGTGGTGAGCGAGACAGCGGACCTACTGACACGCAAATGGATTTATATACTCTGCATTCTCCTGGTTCAATTTCTCCAGGTTCCATTGCTCCAGGGCAGAGAAGCGTTAACCCAGCTTCCTATAGCGGAGTGGTGAGTGGTGCTCAACGAAACCAGGAAGTTGTGTTTACATCTGAGCCAGCGTCACCTATAGCAGTACAGAGTACGTCTAGGAGACAGGATTTGTCGGCTTGGTTTGAAACGCCGGACTTTGAAGCTACAACGGAGGTCTTTGGAGCAACGTGGAATCGTGATATGGACAAAAGCAGTCATCTTCCTTCTCTTAAAGAGCAGATATCCCAGTATGAAAAACTAAGTAGAAAATATAGAGCGATGCAATTAGACAACTTGTTCCTGATTAAATCGAGGGGGCTTAACCAAGTCCCTAAGGGTTTACGTTTATGGAAGTTGCCGATGGGGGTAGAAATGGATTCTGACATTTTTCAAGACCTGGTTGAACTGTTTCAAAAAGCAGGTATGGAGCTTCTTGATTTAATCATTCGGAACAATAATAATAGACTCAATGTTTTACGTGAAGGGATTAGTAAGCTTCACTTTAGTATAACATCTGACTTATTGTTTTTACAATATAAAGTGAATTTTGAAAAAGTTTTTAAAAACATTGAGGCTTTTGTGGAAAAAAACAGGGCCATTAAACACAAAAAATTGGCCAGGGATGCTGCAGATTACAAAAATAAAGCAGCGTACCCACCGGGTAGAAAAGTGTTTAATTTTAATGGTACTAATCATGAAAAAGATATTGGTGGTGATGATATGGATGTGACACAGGAATTGTATGTGGAAGAAGGGGATGATTTTTTAGAGCCGCAGGTTTTCCTGCGAAGGTCGGAGAGGCTCTTGAACAAGCAGCCACAAACGGCCAAATCTCCACGTCAGCATCCAAGAAGAAGGAGGGTGAACTATTAAATCCTAGTAGATGTAAAGCCAACGATGTTGTTACCAATACGTTAGACTTTAATGTATGTTTTGATTTTGTGTTGGAGTTTCCCACGAACTGTGAATTTTTGAGTGAAAAACAAAGTGACATGCAGAATGTAAGTGATCAAAATTTACACCACACAAATGAGTATATTTTGGACAATGTAAAGCAAGTGCAGTACAGAAGTTTTGATGTAATGGGAAATTGTAGTAAGACACAGGATAGCAATGTAAATATGTATGTGCCTGTAACTCATAATGAACCCAATAATATTTGTATAAGTCAAGAACTTGCTTCAGCTAACACTGATGTGTTGGATGTATGTACTTCTTCATTATCATGTGACATTGTTAGAAGCAAAGACTTCACAATATATAATTACACTGAAATGGATATTAGTGATGTGTATTTTGAACTGTTTAGCAAAGGTACAAACTTTGTGCCAAATTTCAAGCTAGATATTGCACAAGTTTTACTAAACTTAAAGTTATATATTAGGAAGCTTAATTTGCAATTATATTTTGCTGGTCAGGGTTCATGTGCTATGATGTCTACAGACGAGAACGTATCCTTAGGGATTAAAAGAAAAAGTTGCTTCATGCCTCCCATAAACTCAGAGATCACTGGATTTGAACAGATGGTAGAATATGAGTTTAGGAAAATCTGTAGGCAAAAATCTGAAGTCAAGGATAATTTATCAGAGAATGAAAGAAAGGTTATACAAGAATTATGGTCAACACAGAAGGTTAGATGTATGAAACCAGACAAAGGGGGAGGAATGGTCATCATGAATAAAATAGACTACAGTAGTTGTATATTCAGGTTGCTTGGGGATGAAAACACATACACTAGAGCATCAATTAATGAAACTAATAGAGCATATAGAGGAATAGACATGTTTTTGTTTGATGCTTTACATCAAGGAGTTATTAATGAGGTTGAGTATGAGTTTCTTTGTGTGAAGTTTCCTACTATGCCCAAGCTTTTTGGAATCCCAAAGGTCCACAAAGGGACAGAAAATGTGCAGTTTAGACCAATTGTTTCTGCAAAGGGTTCCAAGACAGAACCAATGGCTGCATTTGTGGACCATTTTTGTAAAAAAGCATTAATGGATGCTGACCACATACTAAAGGATTCGTGGCATTGTTTGGAAAGGGTAGGAAGTGTTAAGGGCATTGGGAATGAGATGTTTGGGTTTTTGACTGTTGATGTCATTAACTTATTCTCAGTGATACCACATCAAACAGGGATGGAACTGTTTTATGACAGTCTTTTGACTAGTCCCAGTTTTGATAAAGAAAGACTGGAGATATGTCATGACTTGATGGAAATCATACTACATAATAACTTTATACAATTTGATGGAGAGATCTATCAACAAAAGACAGGGGTAGCTATGGGTGCACGTTGTGCCCCTGTCTACGCTAATTTAGTGCTATGGGCATGGGAAAAGCAATTTGTGTTAAACTCAAAGTACAAGGGCAACATTCTTTTGTACTGTAGGTTTTTAGATGACCTCCTTATATTTTGGAAAGGGGATGAGGAAAGTGTTAAGGAATTTTGCTCTTACATTAATGAAACCACAGATTTTCTTAGATTTACACACACCTGGAACAAAGAGAGAGTAAATTACCTGGACATTACCTTATTTAAGACTAAAGAAGGACTGGTGAGTACAATTTACAGGAAACCTAGTTATTCAAACTCGATGCTGCACTACACAAGTTGTCACCCTCTGCACCAAAGGAGAGGTGTAGTTAAGGGCCAGATGGTCCGGCTATGTAGATTAATCAGTAATGATGATTTATTTAAGAAGGAAATTTATACATTGATTGGAATGTTTGATGACAGGGGGTACCCGCTATCAATGTTAACTAACATCAAAAAAGAAGTATATAGAAGAAGAAGAAACAAATATAGTCCTATTCTAAGAGGGCAAGGGGAGGAGGGTGTAAACATAGGTAGTAGTGTCAGCACATTGAATAAAACAAATAAAGTAAAATTTGTTTTAACATACAATGAAAGAGCTAATGAACTAGGTTCTAGTCTCAGAAATTTGTGGAAATATTTTCTGAGTAAAGATATCAAAATGATCCTAGGTGATACCCCGGTGATTGTCTATGGAAAAGGAAAGAACTTGAAGAGTATACTTGAAAGAGAGGGTAGAAGCAACACTAGATCTGCCATGAGCAAATGTGGTTCCTGTAGAGGATGTAGATACATAGCAGTTGGGACGTACGTAAGTGTAGTGGGGTATCAACGCACGATATCTTGTCCAGGTGCTTGCAATTGTAGCACCAAGAATTGTGTATATCTTGCTTCGTGTATGTCATGCGATGCATTTTATGTGGGCATGACTACACGAAGCTTGAAAATAAGAATAGGGGAACATGTCAGTTCAATCAGGAGAAAGGATGAGCACAATGCACTTTATTTGCATAGTGCAGTATGTGGGAATTTTAACAAATTTTTATTTTTTATTATAGATAGGGTTAAGTCTAACATTCAGTGTGATCATGAGAACAGGGTAGCAAGGTTAGAAATGGAATGGCAGCTTAGGCTCAATGCTACCAGGTGCCCTGGACTAAATGAATGTGTCACCATAAAGCCTCAGTTAAAATACTTAAGTAGTGTTATTTAGAGGAACTGCAATTTTATATTACATTTTTATATGTATACATATGTAGTGTATGACTATTATAAGTTTATTAAATGTTATGAATTGTGTTTTTTTAAACTAATACTTGGTTGTAAATGTACTCTTAAGAAATTGTCTGTTTGATTGATTTATTGATTAATTGGATGGGTGGGGAGAATGAATTCTTGCTTTAAATGTGGAGTGTTTTTTTTATGGAGTGTTTTACTGTCAGACTCTGAAGAAGCCAGGTTGCTGGTGAAAGCATATGCTTAGTCTGTTGTTGGTTGAATAAATCTTCGTGTTTCAGATCTTGAGTATTCATTCAGTGCACACTGTGGTTCGAATTTCATTTTATTTTCTAGGGCGGTAGGTTTATCATTCATAATTTTATTCAAGTTATCATGTTCCTTTTGGGGAAGGTTTTGATATTTTTTCTTCCCCTTCTTACTCAGTAAACCCCTGATGTCTCTTTCACATGATTTCTCAAACCTGTTAATGATGGGATGTAAGGGGGTGTGTTGGCAGTGCTTCTACATTTGAAATGACTTAAAGCCAGTTCATCTGTCATATCCCCTCCAAACAGCACTTGGAGGTTAAGTTTCCTTGGAAAGGTTTTTAAATCCAATAGGGTATGTTCATTGCTGGTTCGATTAGATGGAATAAAGGTGAACCCCTTTAAAACAATTTATGATGTTCAGGGCCAACGCTAATGGGTGTGAAATTACAAATGTTAAAATTGTAAGAAGAAATTATGGATACAGTACCTTGATTGCACTCTAACACCTGGGAATCATCAACACCAACAGCACCAAGTGTGTTTGTCCTAATTTCTTGTTTTTGTTCCATTTGTTTAATTTCTTCCTGTTGTGGAATTGTGGCAAATAGTTGGATTTCCTCAATTGCTTCATGGCCAGATGTTCTGACCTCCTCAGGACAGGCTGGTCTGAAGGGGCCTCGTCCCCCTCAGATAGACCCTTAAATCCATTGTCATCGCTGTAATGGTCGAGATTGGAATAATACCTTCCTTGCCTACTGCCAGGAGGTTTATGGTAAACGGTTCGGTTGTTGTAATCCTGATTATCCCAAGCAATCTTTTTATCCTTCTTGTGTTTAATAGAAGCCAATTTGGATTCAATTTGCATAAACACATTGTTGAAGTGGGCCTTGTGTTTTGGAAAATCAAGATATGTGGATATAGATTTCACAAGCATGTTAAGTTCTTCAAGTACAACCATCCCATGGTTTGTTTTCCATAAAACCAACCTGGTTAGATCCAAACCAGTCCTGTTGAAAAGTTCAAGTAATTCAAGGTGAAAGGGTGAATTTTCCTCCACACCTTGAGGAAATCTCCAAAACCTCAGACCTTTAGATATGTGTGATACCTTTCATCAAGAAAAAAATTGTCGAATTGCAAGGATATGAGCAAAATCTTGTCCAACACTTTGATTTGCTCATGCAGAGTTAAAAATGTTCCATCAGCAGACCAAATGTATTCTCTGTTGGGTGGCTAGTTTAAATTGCCAAGCCATCTATTAACATTATTGGACTCACTAAATTCCAAAGGCAAACCTGGTGTATCATGTTCAACATTAAGATGACTACCTTCTTCTAGCTGTTGAAAGATCAGGGGAGTTCCAGAGTTGTATATCACGTTGGAAAAAAACACTGTTGTTATTTCCACCATTTACTTGCTGTACATGTTTTGACAACTGCTGGACTAAAAGAGTAAGATTCCCCACAAGGCCAGGTAAATTCACATTGTTGAAGGAAGAACCATTGGGGGGCCCCATTTTTGCCAACTGGGTACTACTGAGATGGGAGACCCAGTCCATTTTTCACTTAGATCTTTTTCAATACTGCTCTTGTTATTACCACTGTTTGGACAATATTTTTTAAATCTGGACAGGGGATGGAGAATTGCTTGCTGATTTTGTGAGAGACCTTTAGACAACATCTCTGATTTTTGAATTTACATCCCATGTTGAGTGGAAAGGTATGAATTTTCTTCATGTATATGTGCAGAAAGGTAACTTCAGTACAGTTGAGACTACTATTTACAGAAAACCAACTTTCTGTACTTTATTTTTGCATTTGCAGAGTAACCACTCCGTCCATCAGAAGCAGGGAGTGGTGAAGAGTCAGTTTATTCACATTTCCCGACTTACATCTAATGAACAAAGTTGTATACAGGAATTTGAGGTATTAAAATCCATGTTCCTGGAAAGAGGTTACCTACCCCATATTATTGATGAAGCCTGGGAGACAGTTATCCAAGGGAGGTCCAGCAGGTCCAGCGCGATTATTAACCATGGTCTGCAGTTTAATAGAGTGGATGAAGATGCAGAGACTACTAATAGCCCAGTTACAAACTTCAACAGTAACATGGTGCTGCATTTTACTAGTGATTCTAAAGAAATTAGGGGAATACTTAAAAACTTTTTACCTTCAAGCATTACTTAACATCAAAACGATTTTAGAAAATCCAAAAAAGTCCACTATTACAGGGTTTTCACGAACTATCAAATGTGATTGTTGTCACCCGTATCAGTACATTGTTTCCAGCATGGAGGGTTTTTTATTTAATTTATTAACAACAGTGCTATGTATGGCCAATTTAAATGTACATAAGTCAGGCTGGTTTATATGGCACGCTGTGGGTCATGTACCACTTTTTGCATTGGCAAAACCAATAATGCACTAAATAAAAGAATATATCAGCATGTTTACAGCAGTGAGAAAAAAGTCAACATGAGTGCACTAGCTAGACATGCCCTTACTTGCTGTAATTTTGTCAAATTTAATTTCTGTGTGTTGGAAAGGGTGAGGTGTGGTATTTTATTGGGTGACTGGAAAAAAAACACCTGCTACACTGTGAAATGATGTGGCTACCATGCCACCAGAACTCTATGACTCCATTTCAATTGTTACTGAACTGAAATACAGAGCAACAAGAGTGTAAAAAAATTGACTTTTCTATTGTGTATTTTTATTGGTCACCTTTTCTTTTTCTAGCACAGGCTTGGTCTTTGTAATTTTAGTAATTCATTCGATAGCACATGTGTGGGTGTATTTGCAGAATTATTCAAGAGGTATGGAGTTTGATTTTCAATTTTCATTGGATGTTTTTGTAAGGTACCTGATTGGAAGTTATCCATGTTCCTTGTTTTACTATTGGACAAAATTGAAGGAGGTATGTGTGCCTATGTGTTTTTATTCACTATTTGTATTGTACAGGTTATTCAGTAGTGCTGAGGATGTCAGCAGATGGTGAAAGTGCTAAACGGTAGTTTTTAACTTTGGCAATAAAGGTTCATTGTGAGTTTTGGGCTACCTCGTCGTTTTTACTATTATTGGAGTTCTTTTGTACCAGTTCTTGAGTTCAGCTTTTTTTTGTGGTTTATTAGAAATATTTCAGAAATTCTATGACAGTCTCTATAAAGCAGAAAAATATGAACACCAAGAAAATATACAAAGGAAATGTTTATGAAAGAATTAAATATGCCAAGGTTAGATGTAGATCAGGCTCAATTACTAACGGTTAGGATAGGAGGAGATGAGATAAAAATTGAGATGTATAACCAATCTACAGGAAAATACCCATGAATAGATGGTATTCCTGTGGAAGTTTGGAAGCTAGGAGGAAAAAATTGATAAAGATCTGGAGGTTTTGTTTACCAGTATCTTAAGAAGAGGAGAAGTACCACCATCCTGGAAGAAAGCAGTGGTAGCTGAAATGCCTAAAGAGGGTAAAGATCCATCAGGTCCAGCTTCCTATAGGCTCATTTCAGTGCTAAACCATGATTATAATGTGTTCATGTCTATAATAGCTAAAAGAATGGCATTAGTAATGCCAAAACTGATAGATATGGATCTGTGTGGTTTTGTAGAGGGGAGGCAAACATTTGACAACATTAACAGAACATTGATGATCTAGAGGGAAGCAGAATGTTAAGAAAATATCATTGTTGGTGGCAGGTCTTGATGCAGAGAAAGCATTTGACAGAGTTAGCTGGGACTTTATGAGTAGGGCAATGGAAACATTTGCATTTCCTGAAAAAATTATAAGGTTGATTAGGAGGATGTATGAGGGATCGGAGGCGAAATTTAGAGAGGGTGGGGTCCTCTCTGATAATTTCTGCTTGAGCAGAGGAACCAGGCAGGGGTGTCATCTTTCCCCTTTATTATTTGCATTATAATTAGAACCATTGGCAAAGAAACTAAGGGACACAGAAATTCAAGGATATAATTGGTATTATTGTCAAAAAAAGCCGGCTTTATTTGCAGATTATATTATCTTATACTTGATAAAACCAGAAAGAGACATTACAGTGTTGTGGAACATTTTGAAACAGTTTCAGATCTTTTTGATATACAAAATTAATGAATCTAAAACAAAGGTAATAGCGGTAAACTATGTACCCACACACAAATTGTTTCTGGAATATCCATATTTATGTTGACATGATAAAATTAACTAGTTAGGAGTATGGAATAAAAATTATTCTAGTGTGGTAGCTAAGGATATGTGGGAAGAGACTAAAAAGATTGTACAAAAACTGAGAATATGGAAGTTTTGTTATATGGATATGGGTAGTAAGATACAAGCAGTTAAAATGTTTTAGTCCTTTTAGTCTTATACACAGGTCAGGCATATTTTTATCACCCAGAGGAGAACCTGTGGATAACAATTAATAAAGAGCTGAAGGACCTTCTCTGGGATGGAAAGATGGCAAGAGTCAAGTGAGATAAGCTGATTCTTCCAGTAGAACAGGGTGGATTGGGATTACCTAATTTGAAGGGGTATTTCAGAGCTAGACAGTTAGGACTCCATACATAGCATGAGCAGAAAAGTGTAATTCAAAGTGGAAAGGGATGATGATGATGAAAAAGGGCGGACGTTCAAGAAACAAGGGGAGACTGAGAGTTTGAATGCAGGCCTGTAAGGAGAATAACAATAATGATACAGAATATGACATCCGTAAAGTAGCAGGAAGTATTCTAAGAACTAAGCCAAGATGGGATTGGAGAAAGGAGATTCTACCAATAGGGGTGACTGCAATTAGGGATATAGACAATAGGTAAGAGGGGGCTGGAATTTATTGGAGAAAACTGGCAAAGGATCCAAGATTTTGGTAGCAAATAACTAGAGGGGGAAAGGTAATAGAATGAGGAGATGCCAAGAATTTATTTGGACTGCAGGTTAGAAATTGCCTTTCCTGTCAAGGATTGATATCAGAATATATGCAAAGAGAAAGAAATAGGAAGGTCCTAAATGAAAGACCAGCAGTGGTAGAGTTTTTAGTAGAATCTAGAACAGAAGCTGCCATTAAAAAAGGAATAATTAGTAGAGCATATACAATATTGCATGATAGTGATAAAAATCAATCAGAGAAGGTTAGAAAGGATTGGAAAGAGAGATTGGATAAGCAATTCACAAAGAAACAATAGGAGGATATATGTATGTCTCCCAAATATGCAACAAAAGCTAGAAGATATATGTTTTTGCCCTGAAATGTTTACGTACATATTTCTATACCCCAAGTAGACTCCAGAGAAATTTTCCTCAGGCAGACAGCAAACTTTGGAGGTGTGACAGACAAGAAAGAGTTAATTGGGAACATATTTTCTGGGAGTGCAGTGAATTGGCAGACTTTAAGGATTTTCTGTGAGATACACTGTCAGAGATGCTGGGTGGGCAGATTGGTCTGATGAGAGAAATTATTTTTCTGAGCTATGATACAGAATTGGAATTGCCTAGACATGGTTAGAACATGCTGTGTCTAATATTGGTAGCGGCCAAGAAAAGCAATTACTAGAAAATGTAAATCAAAATCTAAACCAACTATACTATAAGTAGTGAATATAGTAACAGAGATAAAACAACTGGAACTGAGATCTTTAGAAAAGGGCAGGAGCAAACTACATAGGAGAAAATGGAAATTGTGGGAACAATACATACAAGGGAGGAATGAGGTTTAAAAGGTGTCAGGACTTAAATGAGCTGTGTGAGTCTGAAAAAGATTGGGTAGATTATAAGTGATGTATAATGACAATCCGCGGTGGTGGTGCTGCGGAAGTATTGTCGCCTCACAGTAAGACGCTGTCTGGTTCGACTCTCAGCTAGACCGTCTTCTGCGTGGAGACATGCATGAATGGGCGTACCTTCGTTGAAGGTTGTGCGTCAGGGCTGGTAACTCGGCACGTAAAAATCAACTACCAATCATTAGCGGACCGGAGTTCCACTGTGGCGACCCCTAACCGGGAAAAGCCGAAAGACACAAACAAATAAGTGATGTATAATGTTTGCAACTGGGAGTGTGTCAGATTGTGTCAATGTGGTTTGTTTTCATATATATAATATATATATATATATATATATATATATATATATATATATATATAAACTTATGATTGCCTATGTAGTAAGTGAAGGTTTAATAAAGATGCTTCTTGTTTAAAAAAAGGCAGGAATTGAATAATTGATATAATGTTGCTTAGGTTTTATGATATATAGGAATATATTTGAAGTATGTTAATTATAGTTTGATTACTTTTATATGAATGTAAATTTGTGTATGTCACACGTGATAATTCAATAAAGGTGTTTAAAAAAAAAACACAAATTTGATTTATTTAGGGGTGATTAGCTGACTGCCTCTGTCCATCAGAGACTTAAGTGCCAGACCAGTGTGAATTTCTGATTACCCATCCATTGGTTCAAGTTGCATGTAAATAGGGTTAGAGAGGGACTCTGCATAGATAGGGAGCCTGTTCCAGAGAATGGGAATTCTCTGAGAAACTTATCTGTCTCAACAACATGTTCTGTTTATGCTGCAAGTAATATTTAGTTCTTTTTTATTCTAGTACTTCTGATGCTGTTTGTTTTGTCGTTGTATAAAAGGTTCATCAAAACAGGATCCAGGGATGTCTTGTATGCAGGCGAAGATCACCTCACAGAGGTCTGTATGAGACTGAGTAAACAGGCAGGGCTTTGAGGCAGTCAGCATACTTTTTTTTTTTTTTACTCCCTGTATTCTTTTTGCAAGGAAGCTTTGTGGACATTCCTGTTACTGAATGTTTCTGGTGAGGTACATACCATAGGGGGCATTATATTCTATGATGGGTCTGATGAGGGCTGAGTACAGTGGTACAATGACCTTTCTCAATCTAGATGCCATGCCCTTACGCATACGTTGAGTAACACACGATTTACTTAGCATCTTGAGCACCTGTTGGTTGAAGACTAGGTTACAATCTACATGAGTTTA
Source organism: Protopterus annectens (assembly GCF_019279795.1). Lineage (NCBI taxonomy): Eukaryota > Metazoa > Chordata > Ceratodontiformes > Protopteridae > Protopterus > Protopterus annectens. Next base: position 1,056,876,377 of record NC_056725.1, on the reverse strand, counting down.
CAGATCCCTGACTAGTGAATCAACTTTTAGGGGTGTTTCATTAATGACGTAGTTACTCAAGGTGGCCATATTCCCAAAAGGTTCTATAATGCATTTCTTGGTATTGAGTTTTAAGCCATAGCTTTGGTACCAAGCATTTGTCTGTACTAGACCTTCCTGGAAGGTGTTCTTGTCTTTTGGGATTCAATGACTCCCAGTTTGCAAACATCCGTGAACTTTGACATTAACTTTGACCACCGAGAAGTAGATGCCAAAGAGGAGCTGGTACAGTACAGAGCCCTGGGTGACTGCACTGGTGACTGTCCTCTGTGTAGAGGTGGCCTCACTCATCCTAATCTCTTGTGTTCTATGCATAAGCCAGCTCTCTGTCCTTGATATTTTAAAGGGTTTTATGTCTAGTTTCATAAGTTTGTTGAAAATCCCTGAGTGGGGTGCTGTATGAAATGCATTAACCAGATCTAGGTAGACAGTATGCACCACTTTCCCCTCATCCATTGCCTTATGGACCTTTTCAAAGAAATCCACTAGTTTCACTCAGCATGACTTTCCTTTAACAAAGCCAAACTGGGGTATATCCAGTGTCTGCAGGCCTCTTATGTCTTTGTTGATAAATTCCATGATAATTCTTTCCATGGCTTTGCAAATAAGACTAGTCACACTAATGGGTTTGTAGTTTCCAGGATCTGTTGAAGGTCCTACCATATAAAGCAGGATCAAAGTCACAATCCTACATTTTCATGGCACAAATCCGGTTTTAAGGCTATAGTTAAATAATGACTTCAGGGGTCTTCATAAGTCTGATTTTAGACAGTTCAGGAAGCATCTCGGCATGTTATCAGAGCCTACTGAGGCTGTATTCTTGGCTTTAGAGAATGAAGCCAGTACATGCTCCCTAGTTACAGTTGGAGGGGATATGTTTGAAGGTATTTCTTGGGGATGGTCGGGGATGAGATGGGTGTAAAGTTGAAAATGAATTTCGCTACTAACAGGTTTTGGTATATCACCAGGCTCAGTGAATGTGACACCATAAACCACCAGTTCAGTACATTGCTGTGTACTGCCTTTAAGGTTTCTGACATAGCTGAAGAAGGCCTTATGGTTATATTTCACCTGGCAGGCTATCTTAACCTCAAAGTTGCCTTTGTATGACCTAATTAGCCCTCTTTGTTGCTTACTTTAGTTTGATGAGAGAGTTTTTATATTTATGGGGATTATCCTTCCTGATTTTTGCCACATTTTTTCCTTTTGTTGTATATAGGGTTGCCACCCCTCCATTTTTTTCTGGACTATCCGGAAATCAAACTGATTCTCTGGTAGTCTGTATAACACTGTACAAACTCCGGTATTCTGCTTCAAAAAGGAAACAGACTATTGGAGTTTGTAAATCAGCCAAAAGCAGGAACAGAAAAAGAAGGTGTTCCCTGCTGGATGATGTCTTCATAATGTCACAAATGGACGGAATCTGAGCGGGAGAGGGGGTGTGATGGGCGGGGTTACTGGCGACGCGAGGCATGTGGCTTTACTCCGATTTTAGCCATGACAAAAAGTGGCAACCCTAGTTGTATATCCAGTTTAATTTGGGATGCCACCATGGCAGTTTGTTTCTGGGGCTAGTTTTGAGCTTATCTCTGGTACGTACAGCAGCTTCTATGCAGCCATTGACATGGTTGTACAGAGTTTCTGTGAGCAATTCAGCATAGGCTGCTGTGTTCTCGGGGTTTGGAGGAGCACTGATTTTTAACAAACCATCAGTTATAAAATGTAATTTGCCTTGGAATAGTTCCTATTACTAGTTTTACTGAGGTTAGGAAGTCAGTTTTGATTTCAGAGATAGCTTTATGGTCGTGCCTTACCAGAGATTGAGACATGGGGGGAGGGTGCAGCATTTTCCCATATTTGTGTGTATGACGTTCAGTATGTTGGAGCCGCTAGTGGGTTTATTCACTGTTTGGTCAATGGTGTTTGTATTTATGATGTCTAGAAACCTCTGTTCCTGTACTGTAGATTTGAGGTTGTATAGGATTCCCAGTCTGTAGAGGGGTAATTAAAGTCTCCCATGAGTAGGATGTTAGGTTGGATGGTGTCTCCGGTAGGTTCAAGTATGCAGTGTAGGCTTCTTGGGACATGGAGGGTGACCAATATCTGGCTAGGATGTAGTATGGGATTTTGTCTATGGTGATCTCCACACAGAAGAACTCCAGTACATCATCCTGTATGATCACCCTAGAGGTATGCTTGTTATTAATGTATATTGAGACCCTTCCACTTTTAGCCCTTATCTGTGCAGTTACTGGTCTGAAAATTTGGAAGACACTGAAACCTTGCACTGCCGGAGTACTGTTTGCTGCTTTAAATTGTGTCTTGGTAACTGCACAGATGTCTATATTCTCGTGTGTGAGGAGGGCTTGGAGGGGGTGTAGTTTTTTTATTTAGGCTCCTGGCATTGAGCAGTAACACCTTGAGGTTCAGTTGAGTTGATTTTGCTATGTCAGTAGGTTTGTTGATTTGGTATTGCTTAAAAAAGCACTGTTGTGTATGATAAAGTTTTATCCAGAATATGAAAGCCTACAGGGAACAGTTGCACACCATTCTTGGCAAAGCAACATGGTCTTTTAACCATGTCCTCCCAAACTGACAAATATTGGATACACTTAGAATGACACCAGAAAGACAGCCAATTGTTAAAATCAGCCATCTTTTGCTTATATTGTGACATCATCCTCAGTGATGGTAATATACGGCTGAATGCCAGGTTCATACCATACTGAGACACATAGACTGAGAGCTCCATAATATCTCTCTGCATATAGTCCAGGGAGGTATGTCTCGGGTCAGTTTACACTTACATGGACTGTGATGTAATGACTTTTGAGTGTGTGTGATTTGGCAGATGATGGCTCCAGATAAGAAGTTAATTGTTATCTTCTCTGAGTTCATTCTGGTTGGAGGGCCATCGGTATGTCTTACAATAGATTCCCATGTGATGAGAGTCCTGGGAAGTGTGTTTGCTCTTGCAACATCAACAGTAACTCATATGGGCTTAGTGTTTTATGCTCCATTGAGAATGATTGCATGTGTGGTGTTAGGTGTTTTTTCTGAGTGCCATCAAGCTTGCTGTGGCATTGCTTTGCCAACATGCAGTCTAGGTGATCTTTGTTTTTTTAGGAAGATTGCTTTTAAGTTCCCCCAGCATACATTAGTCTTTGTGTGTGTGTGTGTGTGTGTGTGTGTGTGTGTGTGTGTGTGTGTGTGTGTGTGTGTGTGCGTGCGCTGCATGAAATGTGAGGTGGGTGTTGTGTATGTGGTTTCAACAATCTGGTGTGTGCTTGTATGCCAGAGTGTAGCCTCCAGAGTCACTGTGTAACTACACCTCTCACATACTGTGACTGTTTTTTAAGGATTAAGTAGTTGTCAGTAAATATGAGGCTACATTGTCTCAAGATGCCCATATTCACTGAGCTTGCATGTCCATGCTATCCAGTCCTTTTATTGGTGAGCTACAGCAGGGTGGTGTATTGGGATTCAGAAGCTATTAATGGTGTTTAATATGTTTGACATTTGTGCTACCTAATTAGTCCATCTGACTCAATTAATTTTGTTTTTCAGTCTTTCCCAGTGAAAAGAATATACTTATTTCAACAAATTCATTCATTTATTTATTCATTCATACAGTTTGTTGACCAGGATAATCTAACTTCTCCATATGCAATTAAGATAGTTGGTCAATAACATTAATATTAGTAAATATATCTCATTTTGGCTCAAGCTAAATACATAGTAGATAAACAGGCTAATGTGGTAACCATTCGAAATGTTAGAACTCACAATACCTAATCCCGGTATGTGGGGACTAAGTGACCAAACATTCAAGGATTGGCAATCCTGGAGTAGGTGTGTGTATATATATATATATATATATATATATATATATATATTATTTTGGGTGGTGTGGGGGGCTTGCCTTCTCGTAGTGGCTACAAGGGGGCCTGCCTCTTGTAAAAACATCAAGTATAAAGAAAAAGAGCAATGTATTCATTCTTCTCCTTCAGTCGTGTGTGTGTGTGTCTGTGTGTGTGTGTGTGTGTGTGTGTGTGTGTGTGTGTGTGTGTGTGTGTGTGTCTGTGTGTGTGTGTGTGTGTGTGTGTGTGTGTGTGTGTGTGTGTGTGTGTGTGTGTGTGTGTGTGTGTGTGTGTGTGTGTGTGTGTGTGTGTGTGTGTGTTTTGGGGTTCAGCATTGTGGGTCCTCACATTTTAATAGGTAGGCTGAAGTACATTGGTAATGCACGACACTTGGTCATGACACTTTCATAAAGCAGTTGAATGGTACCATTATGTAACCAGTGTTATACAATTCCTTTAACAGTCAAATAACTTAAAAGGCAGAGGAAAGATGATTTAGTCAATAGGGTATCAAACTACTAGTTATTAAGATATGTTAGCCTTGTGGTAGCTCATTGTAGCAAGGACATTCCAGAAAGCAGTGAGGTACTGTCTTAGGGTTTGTTTGAAGGAAGGGTTTTGGAGCTGCTTCTTATAGTTAGTCAGAATTTCTAGTCTTTAGATACAGTGAAAGAGAAATGAGAGTCACTATATAATTTATGAGTGACTACAGGTGTGCCACTATATTCATAAACATAGTGCACAATCCCTTCAATGGATTGTATGCTGTGGCCCAAGTATGCAGTCTAGAAAGTAGATTGATTTTTAAATGATAATTGCACTGCTGTTCTATGGTATAGAGATGAGAAAAAAGAGAGTCACTATATGATTTATGAGTGATTACAGGTGTGCCACTATATTCATAAACATAGTGTACAATCCCTTCAATGGATTGTATGCTGTGGCCCAAGTATGCAGTCTAGAAAGTAGATTGATTCATAAATGATAATCACACTGCTGTTCTATGCTATAGAGATGCAGTGATACATTTGTGAATCCAGCTGTCTGTGTGCTACCCCATAACATTGTAATAATGGCTCTCTATATAGTACTGCATGTATGTATGAGTGTAAGCCTTCATTTGTTTTGTTTATTGCCAGTACAAACGTAAACATCTTTCTCTTGGATTTTATATGTATTTATTTACTTGTTTATTGTAATTGTTAACTGCAGAAGAACAGTAATCATTATAAACCAATTTCAGGCTCAGCCTAGGAAATTACAAAGACAAGAAGTATGAGAAAACATGAAAACATTTGTATACAATTTTGATAACTAAAGCAACATTTAAGATAAATACTGTACAATATAGCAGTCAAGCAACCTACATGTAGTGTAAGTATAGTAATTTCCTGTTACAGAAAACTTCAATGATTTTTCAATTAAATTTTAGAAAAAAATACATTTAATACAGTCTATAGACTGAAGCACTAAAAGAAAGTGAGTAGAAGAGTGGAGGCTTTTCACTTCAGATCTCCCTGAAAAAGGAAGTAACTCATGTGGACTTAGTTGACAACATGAATGTCTATGTCAGTAAACATGTAAAAAATAAATGCATTAAAGAGGGACAGTCATCTGTCAGTTGTTAAGACATACAAAGCAAAGATAAAAATAAGATGTAGTCAGGTTACTTCCAGTGAAAGTAGTACACAGATTATATCTGTTGATCTTTGGCACTGTGTAAAGGTCAGAACCTATCCATTTGATCAGGGTCGGCCTTAGGTCAAGTGGTGCTCTAGGCAAAAGGGCTCCACAGCACACCCCACCCATACCACCTGGTATCCCCATCCCAGTCTATTTACACCACCCGGTTTACTGGAAAACCGCCCCTGCTAGAGTGGCATCCTAGGTGGCCGCCTAGTTGACCTATGCCTAAGGCCGGCTATGCATGCAGTCTTTGCAGGGAACTGTGCTACCCCAATCAAGTCCCTAGCATAATGGAAGCTGGGACGAGCTAGAGTGTACTGGTGTCTGTGTGCATGCATGTGTGCATGTTTGTGTATGCATGTGTGTGCGTATGTGTGCATGTGTTCATCTCACTTGTAAATGGATACCACTACCTTGTAGCTTTCTGTTAACATCCTAATTAAGGCATGCCACCCTGCACCCTTTCAGATGCTTTACATTATTCCTTCTACAGTTTACAATATCCATCACTTTATGAACTATATGTGTGTGTGTGTGTGTGTGTGTGTGTGTGTGTGTGTGTTACTCAGCACCCTTCAGACATCATTAGTGGTGGGGGAGACAGTTCCATATCCTTCCCTTTGTCCTGCTGTAGTTACTGGAGTTTGTCACGAACTTGCAGAGGACTAGAATGGTGGATCGCTAACTCATTATATATGTATATATATATATATATATATATATATATATATATATATATATATATATATATATATATATATATATACATATATATATATATATATATATGTGTGTGTGTGTGTGTGTGTATATATATATATATATATATATATATATATATATATATATATATATAAAACAGGGAGATTCATAGATTTTCCTTGCTCATTGCAGATGCTTGTGATGTAGCTAATGTCTAAGTGTCATTGTTATTCAGGATTCACCATATGGGGCACACACTGGCTGGTGGTGGTACTGCTCCATCATCAGGATGGTCTTGCTGATGTGTATGGTTGCGTTATCATGTTTGCTTTTTCTTTAATGCTGTTGGAACTCCTGTGCCTCTGAATACTTTGTTCATCCTAGTGCCATATACTCCATTAGTTTTGCAAGCTGTTGTTCATACATATGCTGCTGAGTACCACTACATCTGTGGGTGTGATCAGATGTTTTTCAGCTATTTCTGACACTATATGTTCGCTCTGGTTTTGCACAGCTACTGCTCTGGCATTTTCTTGGTATGTTTGGATTTGTGACACATGGACAAGGTGGACTACTTCATTTAAATAATCTCTCCATATTTGCACTCTTATAGGTACACTCCTGTGCCTCTGAATACTTTGTTCATCCTAGTGCCATACACTCCATTGGGTTTGCAAGCTGTTGTTCATCCATATGCTGCTGAGTACCACTACATCTGTGGGTGTGATCAGATGTTTTTCAGCTATTTCTGACACTGTATGTTTGCTGTGGTTTTGAACAGCTACTGCTCTGGCATTTTCTTAGTATGTTTGGATTTGTGACACATGGACAGGGTGGACTACTTCATTTAAATAATCCCTCCATATTTGCACTCTTGTAGGTACAAGGATGGGTAGTATGGCATTCTCCAATTGTATGCAGGTTTATTGAATTATGTATAGTGACTTATACCCTGTACCAGTCTTGTGCTCTGTGAACAAGTTTTTTATGACTAGCACCTTTAGTAAAAAACAGATTTTGTCTCAAGATGTACAATTCATGGTATATCACTGTAGTACTACAGGTTGTGATGGACATTTTCACAGATGATGCAGGGAAGAATGTGCTGTTCCTAATGTAGAGACAACATTTGCTGTGTAACTCTAGGTAGTTTGCTCTGAAAGACAGGCAGCTGTGTAATTCTTTTGAAGCATGGGCAGAAGAGAAACTGTAGAAATGGTGGGAATTTAGCTTAATTTAGAATGTAGAGCACAGACTGGTAATAAGGCTGGAGCTGTAAAAGTAGGCTAGAAAGAAAGTAATCATTGTTAGTAGCTTTTCTTGTGTGCTATTGCATAGTGCCGAGCGTGCTATTGCATTGGTATGCTACTTTAATGATATGATGGATAAATTAGAGTGATGAGTCAAAAGTAACACTAAATAGTTTGTGGGTTTTACTAGCTCAAGAAGAGATTGGCTACTATCATGCATAAAAACTACCATGGAGAAAAACATTATTTTGGTTTTCTTGGTGTTAATTTTACACTTGAATCAGGCGAACAAAGTCAACATTTTTAAATGCTGCTTCATGTGTTTAGCTGTGGGCTTTGATTGAATTACAGATAAAAGATGACAAACTGAAGGCATAACATTAACAAACTTTGTAAAAAATAATATTCAAGGTAGAACCTTGGGTGTCACCTAGAGGATATTCTGTTGAATTACCTGACAGATTGTGTGGGTGGTAAAATAGCTTGTGAGCCATTTTAATAAGACTATGCTTAGGTTTAGAGATGCTAGCTAGTATCATGTCAAATGCTTTAATAGGTTAAAGAAGATATCTCCTGCTTATTTGTTGTTCTTAAGCTTTTGGTGTAAGTGGTTAATAAAGGATACTGGAGCAGTTTCTGTCCTATGTCCAAAAGTAACATCACACTAAAATAATGTTAACAGACTGTTGGCCTCTGGGTGATATAAAAGCTGCTTGTGTATAGACATTTTCTAAGATTTTTGAGAGTGGGGTGGAAATATGGAAATTATACTTTCTGAGGTGTTTGCAGGCAGTTTACCGTTATGAAAAATGATAAAGAGTGAGGTTTTCCAGGTGGCTGGGATGTGACCTCCTCTGAATGATCTGCTGTTGAAGATATAAATGTGAAAGGTGATGGCTTCTGCGCTATACTGACGTTAGCATGATGATAGGGTATTATCTGATGAGTAAGACACTATTTTTATGGAGTCTGCACACTCCTGAAGTAGAGATAGGTGTTAGGTGTAGAGTAGGGTTACCACCTGTCCCACTTTGCGAGGGACAGTCCCTCTTTGGGCAGTTGTGTTCTGTGAAAAACATTAAAAAAGAGCAAATGTCCTGAGATTTTAGGACAAAAATAATTTCCTAAGTTTTCCTTAATAGTTGCATAAAGCAGTTGTTTGGCATCTGAAACACCTAAATATTATATAAAATAGCATAAACAACTCAAATGCTAGAAGAATAAGCTTTTATTTTAGCAAAAGAGTGAAATTATGTCCTTTGCATTGACCATGGATATGTTTTGTCCTGCAAAATCTCACGTTTCTACAAAAAATGTCCCACTTTGGGTATTAGAAAAGGTGGTAACCCTAGTCTAGAGTATGGTCAGAGCTACAGGTAAAGGTGTTTAGATTACAGTTTCTAAATGGAATAGAGGCTCTGGAATATAGTAGTAAAACAATTATATAATTTGTTTGGTTACTTGGAGGGGGTGATAATAGAGTATCCATATATATTTAGAGAGGATCTGGGATCTGAGGGATTGGTTTAGTACATGGTATTTCCAAGCATCATCTCATTTAATTATGCCTTTTTTATGGGAGGTAATCAAAGGCAGGGTTATTTGTTGTATGGATGGAGGCTGTGTTACTGAGTGTGCTAAGAAAGGTAGAGTTAAAGGAGAAGTGCACTGCTACATCAAACTCAAGAGATATAGTGTGTGCCACTTTATTGTGTTTAGCATATTAGTGAATATCACAAGTTAAAGTGACAAGTGTTATGTTTTAGGAGGTACTAGTGATGGATTACTGACCAAGATTTTTTTCTGCATGTAAAAAGCTGGGGAATGCTCACTAATTGAGGCTGACATGTTGCCTGCTGCTGGGAAGCTTCCTCAACAGGACAGTAATATCCATTCCAAGATGCTTTTTCCATCTGTCAATTTTGGTACATTGATCATCTGATTGAGTCCTAAGAGTGTGCAAGTGAGAATCATTGACAATCTTCCAGTCAAGGTTGAAATATCCTAGTAATACAATTTCATTATGGGCATTGTGTGTGATCCAATATAGGGCCTATGGAATACAGATACTGTTATCTATGCCATTGTTTCTTTCATTTATGTCTGTGCTTGGTTTCAGCAGTGCTGTGATTGTGTTTAATTATGCCATCTTTTGATTTGCAAACTGTCATATGTATGCATATGTGCCATGCAGGTGTTTTCTGGACTGAATGGATGTTTACTAACAGCAAATTCAGTTTATTATGAAAGTATGAAGGAATACATTCATATCTCTCCAAGTCAAACAGTGGAACTATGAAACAAACTGTAATTGGGTCAAGGAGACATGAACTAAATGAATATATAAATAAAGTCCACTGTCTAATGGGATACCACACAAATAAAGTTAGCATTTTTGTCTCTTCTATATATATATTCTAAATGGTGTCACTGAGACTTCATCAGACTTAAGTGTGTGCCATTTTGAGGCATTCAAAAATGTTACACGTACATCACATGACCATTAACACTCCATCTTTAAAAATATAAATGTCAAAACATGCACACAAAATACATTTCATTACAGTAAGGTTTATAATTTCTAGTTAACACCTTAAAATACTGTAAACTACATTTGCAAATGCAGATTATCCTTTTTATAAGTATATGAACATTCTGTGTATTTTCAAATAACTTGTATAATTTAAACTATAATTAAGACCTTAACCTCAGCAATCATCTAATAAAACTTGCCATTTGTATTCTGCATATTCTGACCTATCATATCAACTACCACTGCTCACCACTATTGCCTCTATCACTTAGAATACAAACTTAGTAAGATTAACACAAGGCACTGAATGCTTTTCCATTGCATTCATTTCATTACCTTTCTTAATGGCTACCAAATGCTTATATACTCAGTTTTTTAACTATTTATTTTTCCTATGTAAAATGGTTTACATGTAATGCATTGAGCACAGTATACCACATATTCAGATACACACATAAAACACCATCTGGATCATACATTCTAGTAGTATTACTATATTAAATATGTGTTTTCCATTGATATACTTAAAATATGCATAGGTCTGATACTTATACTTGCCCCCATCTTCTTCAAAAAAATGTAATGTTTTTCCTTCTGTTATTAATACATTTCAGTTCAATACCCAGCTTACTGAAATTTTCTCTTTTTCCTTCCAATATTTTACAAATTTTCCCTAATAATATTCTTGATGTCCATTGAATCCGAATTGTCAGGTAGGGCCATAGTCATATTCCAATTTACTATATCTTTGTCTTTATTAATAATTTGTTCTTCTTTTGCTATTTTTCTATGTTTGATTTATTATAAACTCTTACTTGAAAACTCTCTTTTAAATTCATTAATTAGATTCACAAATTTATCATCAGTTATTAACATCTAAGTTGTATAAAACATATTCTTCACTAAATTACTTTTGACATATATGGGAAGCATGCTCTTCTGATGTAACAACACATTACTTCCCACATTTTAAAAGTTATTCTGGTTACCAATCATCTTTATACACTTTTATATAGTACACAAGTGCACCAGACTATTAAATCTGTATCACTGGTGAACTTTAAAAATCCATTGTTTGTATCCAATAATCGTAGAAATCAGTCAAACTCAACATTAATTCCCTCCATATAAGAAAAATATTGTCAATAAAGCAACAGTAAAATGACAAAAGACCAAAGTAAATAAATAAAAAACATAAACAGGCTACAAATCCAAATGTATTTAATGCAGAACTTCCAAGGAAAAGCAGCAAATATAAAACTCTAGTGCCTCGGCTAAAATGCCTTCAATGAGTATCAGGCATTTTAACCATGGTGCTAGGGTTTTATATCTTCTGCTTTTCCTTAGAAGATCTGCATTACATACATTTGGATTGGTAGCCTGTTTGTGTTTTTTTATTTAAAGCAACAGTAAAACTTTGCTTCCTTAAAGTCCTTTAAATTAAAAACAAAACTATCTTTCTAAAATGCCAGAGTTAAGTTGGCAAAATGTGGAGACATACTTCCTCCCATTGATAATCCTATATTTTGTTTGTAAATAATCCTTTCAAGCACAAATATATATATATATATATATATATATATATATATATATATATATATGCGTGTGTTCGTATATGGGTCTACTTCACATCACCTAAATTTTATATGACTGAATTTCATTTGACTGAGACCAAATCACCTAATATTCAAAATACTGAAAACTCATTTGACTGAATCTCATTTCACTGAATTGTAAGCCATAGACATGATGTGGGTTTCCCTTCACCTGTGACTTGTTTGTGACAAAAAGAATGTCTGTAACGTACAGTGCTGACTGTCAGAATCCCGATAGTCATGTAGAAAGTAGTGATGTAGTGTTGCTAAATGTGGGTATGTCTCTCTACATTTTGATGGGAATTATTTAAAGTAATATGGTGGATGTGTTGTGCATTCCCAGCAGTAGTGGCAGCATTTTAGAGTACTGTAAGGCAAGTACAAGGTATGTGCCCTTTTCCCCACTGTATTGCAATTCTGGAGTTAGTATATATAGTTGGGGGGTGTGGGGGGTGTAGCCCCCTACCTAGTTTGGTTTTATATTGTCTGGTTTCTGTTAAGAGGGTATTTTTTTAATTCTGGAAATAGGTAGTCATTAAGGGGTTTATATTATATGCTCAAAGAGACTTTTCTTTGAACATATAATCATCAACATCTAAAAAGAGAATTCTCTAAAGCACGAATGGCCGTGTCCATGAATTTTTTCCTCAGAAAAGAAATTCACAGGGCTGTACACAAAAAACACAAACTTCAAAACCATAATCAAGTGGGGAGCTTTACCCCCCACACTCCCCTAATGAAATATACCAACTCTGAGATCACTCTACATTGGGGGAAAAGGGCAATTCCTGATAACGGCCAACTGAATTTTTTTTGTGGACGTGGGCTTTCATGCTTTATAGCTTTCACCCTTTAAGTGTTTATGATTATATGTTTGAAGAAAAGTCTCTTCGAGCATATAATATAGAGCCCAGCCATTAGTGTTGTAAGTGGGCATGTCTATGGTTTAAAATGTAGTCTTTTGAAATTTAGCATTGTAAGCTTTTGGTGAAATAAGATTCAGTCAAATGAGTTTTAGTATTTTGACAGTTAGGTGATTTGGTCTCAGTCAAATGAGATTTAGATGATGTGTGTGTGTGTGTGTGTGTGTGTGTGTGTGTGTGTGTGTGTGTGTGTGTGTGTGTGTGTGTGTGTGTGTGTGTGTGATATTATTTATAACTTGGTCCATACATTCAGTTAGGAACTTAAATTCTCTAACTATAAATTCTGGTGTTTCTAATAATATATTACTGACCCATTATACCCCTACATCTTGTGGTATGACAGTGTAAATGGAACTAACATCAATTGTAACCTACCAATCATTTTTGTTAATTTATTAACTCACTGATCCTTTGTGTGAAATCAAAAGAGTCCATTACGTAAGACTTACTCTTTTGCAACAATTTCCTTTAATGCTTGAGCCACAAAAATGGATAAAGGTTCAAGCTTTGAACCTTTAGCTGCTACTATTGGTCCTAATGGTGGATTAACAGTATCCTTTATGAACTTTTGGTATGCCAAAAGTGACACCCGTCTCTGGATATTTCACCTCTCAGAAATCATACATTCAGTATATAATAAATCTTTGCATCTGGCTGTTATCATACGGCTTAAGATCTAATTTCCTATAACATTTGTTTAATTCCCTATTGCTAATCACAGTATAAGAATTATGTTCTAACATTAATTTAATTTTTCTAGAATAATCCTCGTAATCCATAACAATTGTTGTTCTACCTTTATCACCCTTCATAAACCTAAGAGACATATCTTTAGATAAGCATAATAAAGCTTCCCCCAAGCTACTACTCAAGTTACACACTTTTTTAAATTTAATTTAATTTACTTTTGAAGACAACAAATTTCTAATATCAATTTAACCTCTATTTTTAAAGGCCCATAATGCTGGAATTTATTACCCTCACTTCTTTTAACACTTTTGTCAAATAACAATTTAAAAGTAAGCTTATGAGTAAGCTCATTAATTGACTCTAATAATCAAGCCTTTTTTTTTGGCATGGCTGTAAAACCTTTTTGCAAAACAGACAAGTCATGTCCATTTGAAGTCTTGAAAGACAAATTAAAAATCTTAAAAGTAAAACTAATTTTTAACTTTATTCTGTCCTTACTGTGCTCACCAGAGATTGTATAGAATCTTTTATCTTTTTTGGTGATAAACTAATTTCTGCCAAGTTGGTTCTTGACTTAGCTTGCTGGTTTTCTGAAACAGTCCTAGCTTCTGTTGGGACATTTTTCTCCCTTCTTTCTTTTTGTTGTTTTGATTAAAAAAAACTTTGGGACCTTTTTTCAAATTCCCCTCCTGTGAGAAACTGTTTCTGCTAATCTCTCTGCCTCTGTTCAAACATTTTTGTTTGCAATGGACTGTTGTATCTACCATAGCATTTCTTCCAGTTTTATGATGTTTATCCAGTTTCCTCAGGAACTTTCTCCTGTTGGTTATCTCAACCTCTAAAGATTCTCTCTTCTACTGATTGGCAGTTATTGTTGTCATTCATGTCTGTCATTAATTCTTACTGGAAGTTATCTTAACTTTACCTTTTTTCATTTTTTTCCATAAACCCAGGAGCTGATTTATTTTAATAGTCCCTTATATCCTTTAACAATTTCCTTCTGTCTTTTTTTTTTGTTACTCAAATTGTCACTTTTTTACCTTACTTGAAATAACTGCTATTCTGTCCTTAATTTCTGTCAGTGTTGAAGGCAAAGACAGTTTATCAAAAGTAATTTCAGTTTTCTTGTCACATAATTGTAACTATTCTTTTGGAATGGTCAGCCAGTAATCATACATATCCCATTCCTTTTCTTTCTAAACTGTACTGTTTAATAACTTGTTGATCCTCAAACCACTCTGCACTCTGTTTTGCTGAATACCTGTAACATGATATCCAAGATCATACTGAATCTCTTTGTATGTTAAGTGTTTTTCTTCTAGTGCATTGAACACACGTTCTATTTAATATGAATGACATTACTTTCTTGAAACAGGTATACTCCAAAACCATGTTTACATTGTATTACTGGGAATGATAAAATGTCTTTCAAAAGTGTTTTACAGCTATTACTGTTGGTATGTTAAGTATTGCCACACTTCACTTGCTCTTTTACTACATCCCCAATGTTAGTTACATCATTTCCTTTCTTGTTATTATCTTACGCCGTACACATTGTTCAAATTTAACCACAGTAATCTCCATGATGTTGCATGAAACTGAATGTATAGACAAATTGATCAGTTTATCTTCTAGTTCCTCAGTCACAAAGGATATGTTAATGGACGTATTACCAGGGGGTTTTGTTTCTACCAGGTTGTAGAGAGAATGTTGCACTCACTCTAAATCATTTAAGAGAGTATATGGGCAAATTCAGTTTTTATGTATAATGAGCTTTACAACGTAAGCCTGCTTTTGATATTGATGAAGATTTTAAAAAATGAGCAGTTATGTGTGAAAAAGAAATTAGTGGAACATTATGCAATAAGAGGGTACATTATAGTTATTTTAACTTGCCTTTGTCAGAGAAGAAAGCATTACAAGCAATGCATAATTGTAGAGATATTATTCTCTCAGTTGACAAGGAAGGGCCAGTTGTAATTTTAAAACTGGCATGATTATATTTAAAAATGTTGCAAATTTTGAATGATAAAAATAACTATGAAAAATGTATTATTTGTTACAACTGCAGAAAGGTTTTAGATACACTGAAGTTATATTTATGAATGGTTAATGAAAGGGTTGATTGATTCCATCACAGCTGATTTTTTGTTGGTGCCAAATGCTAAGACATTTCCCATTTTTGGCTTACCTAAGATACATAAGGATTTATTGAACCGACCACTCAGGCCCATACTAACTAATAAGGGATCAAAAGGAGAAGTTATAGCTATTTTTGTAGGAAAGAATATGAAGCAGATATTGACTGTTATTGATTCTTATATAAAGGATTCAATGGATTTTTATACATGAAATTAAATGTAGAGAAGTGACAGATGATTATACTTTAGTTATTCTCTATGTCAATTCTTTGTATTCAGGAATACCCAATACTGGGAATTTGGAAAGGGTTCTTTATTTATATAATTTGGCAGTGTCCAGTGTTAGATTACTTATGGTGATGTTAGATATCATTTTACAGCATGCCAGTTTATGCTTGACATTATGGGAGGAGGCAAATATGTATCTATCTGGTTATATGGACAAAATTAAGTTTTTTTTATAATTTTACTGATGATATATGTTTGACTTGGAAAGGATCAAAGGAGTAATTATTTGAATGTTTATGTTATTTGAATCAGATAGTATTATTCAGTTTGCTATGAATTTTGATTTTGAGAAAATTGCGTATTTGGGTATTTTATTCATGAAAAGTAATGGCTTTCTTAGAAGGAGTACTGCAGTTAAATCAATTAGTAGCAATATCTATGTACTATATGATAGTATGCACCCAACTTGGATTATGAGGAACATAATTAAAGGCTAGAATTAGCATGTTAACTCAGGATTATGAAGTTTTTTTTTAAATAGGAAAGTGCCTTTTGATGAATATTATTCAAGTGTTTGCAAAGAAAGACATAGGAAATATTCTTCTGAAGCACTAATGCTAGCATTAGGGAGAAGAGGAAGTACTGTATGTAGAAATCAAAATATAACCATGAAATTAATACATTCAGTAGATATCAGGGCAATCAGGACAATATTATATAATTGGAGAATTTTGGATGGTTTTCCATTTACAGCAGGAGTGGTGGGTATGAGTCCTCAGTTTGTTTTTAAGAGGAGTAAAACTTTAAAAAATGTGTTAAAAAAGAAGGGCAAGCCTATGATAAAGAATCAGGGAATAGTTTGTTTGTGTCTTTCGGCTTTTCCCGGTTAGGGGTCGCCACAGCGGAACTCCAGTCCGCTAATGATTGGTAGTTGATTTTTACGTACCGGCTTGCCAGGCCTGACGCACAACCTTCAACGAAGGTATGCCCATTCACACATGTCTCCACGCAGAAGACGCTCTAGCTGAGAATCGAACCAGACAGTAATGTGTTTAAATTGTAAGCAATGTAAACATTTATTAGTGAATACAGCCAGTGCACGGGTTAGTGGTATGTAATATCTTATTCATGGTAAATTTACTTGCATTGTAAGAAAATGTGATTACATCACTTGTACTAAATGTACAACATTTTATGTGAGGAGGACTTCTAGAAAATTGTTTAAAAGGATGTATGATAATATATATGCTATTGAAATCAAACATGACACTAATGTTTTGAGCTGACATTTTTCAAATGTCAGGGATGCAGTTTTGAATTTGCAGTTTTAGAGAAGGTAGATTCTTTATATTGCAAAACAGACTTGGAACTTTTGTTGGATTGGAGAGAATATGTATGGCAAGTGATATTAGAGGCTTGCAGTGAGTCAGACATTAATGATACTGAGAATTTTAAAGTGTTTTTGGATAGGAGAGGTGTACAGAATTAGAATTTCTTATCACATGTTTAATTACATGGTTTTACAAGTGTTTAAAAGTATTTTTATTGTGTATTATTCACAGTTTGATGATACCCAAGCCATCCCAAAAGCACTGAGATTTACAATGAATTTAGAGTTTGCATTATCTGCTTTTTGTTTTTGTTCGCTAAGAGAGTTAGCTGATGCATGGAATAGACTACCAAATTACATTAAAGCAAGCCCTTGTTTATCTTTTTTTTTTTTTTTTTTTTTTGGGAACATCCTGAACACTTACTATGGGAAAAACTGTTTTGGTATATTGGCAGGCTAGAAGAACAATATTGTCCATGCATGAAACATATGGTTGTATATAAGTTTACACAAGTACAATCTGTGGAGAGAAGTGGTTATACAATTGCTGCACTGTACTGAGACTGAATGAGGTAAATGAAATATGGAAGATAGATATGCCCAATATCAGAGCTTTCAGATTTGGAGATGAAAATGCAGAGTTTTCTACCAAAAGCCTGAAAATTCTAACAAAGGTAGCATAATTTAAATGTAACATAGAAAAAGAAGTTTGTCAAGTTGAGTTAACTTTGTTGTTAAGTAAGATGTCCTTAAAATGAGAGGAACAGTGCTATAAATCGAAAATAACAAGAAGTGATGTTTAAACAACCAGCAACTCTTGAGTTCCTTAGCTTTGGATATTATTGTGTCAACATTCTACATAAAGATATTAAAGAGATTCATTGTGAGAGAGGTTCTCACAGTTTTAGAGAACATAATCAGGGAGGAGAAACAGCAAGTTTAAAAGAAGCTACATCTTCAGAAACAGAAACTGCTTTCTAACTCGAAAAATAATTCTGAGTTTATCGCCATCCTGAAACAGATTGTTTCCAGTTGTGGTACTTGCCAGGTGCATGGCAGATTCAAACTCAAACTCAATGCCGGATTGCACCTTCACTCTGAGTACAATGAGATAGTTCCTGTAGACATATATGAACATGAAGCAACAGCAACAACAGCAGCAAGATGAAGATATAATAAACAACAAGCTGGATTCACCAAACACGATTTATTCTGTAAAAAGCTTTGCACTCTGACGTCTCGGCCTTAGCCTTCCAGGAGTATAGTAAAAAATGAAACAGGCTCATCTTATATACAAGTTTAAGCACATTAATCAGATCAATAAAGCAATCATCTTATTAAAAAGTATTAATTAACTAACCAAAGTTTTCCAATTAAAATCTTCATTAAGCCCATTTGGATACAAAGTTTTGAACTTTAAAATATAAACAGTTTCTTTGTACAATAACCTCTGTTTAGCCCTTAATAAATCAACATCATTACTGAATACTTGTTCCAAAATTGATGCTTTTAACAATTTTTCATCGCTATTATGCATTTCAAAAAAATGTCGTGCAACAGGACTTTCATTCTTGGTGTTAATTATGTCCCTAATGTGTTCTAACAATCTCACCTTAAAGGGTCTTTTAGTTTGACCTATATAAAATTTTTGGCAGGGACATTTTAATGCATAAATGACTCCCTCTGTCTTGCAACTAAAGCATTTATTAGCTTTAAAAGGGATGTTGTTTATATGATCAAAATTAAAAATAACAAAGCTGCATGCCTTGCATTTACCACACTGATAAGTTCCTGTGTGTCTGACTTGTTTTATCATGGTATCCGTAGGCATACTAAATCTGCTTCGTACCAAAACATCTTTGATATTTCTGCCCCTTTTATATGAAAATTTCAGATTTACATTTAACCATGATTTAACATCATTCAAGGTGCTGAAATATTTCCAAAACAAGGATACAATCTTAACCAATTCAGAAGTATAGCAGCCATAAGTAGTAACAAAATACATAGTTTCTCTGACAACTTGATTATTTCGACTAGTGTAGAATTTTGATCTTTTTTTCTGTAATGCATTTTCCTTATTATGTTTATTAATATAATCCCATAGTTTGTTAAGGCTTTCATCCAAATTAGATGCATTATACCCTCTTTTCAAAAATGAATTGTACACAAAATCCAATTCCTTCCTAAAAATTGTTTCATCATTACATAATCTAAAACACCTTAACATTTCTCCATAAGGTAGGGAATTTATAGTATGTGGAACATGTCCACTTGTTCCATGTACATACAATGTATAGCCTTCAAATTTTCTATTCACAGAAGTTATTAACTTATAACCACTAGAAATATCAAGAATTACATCTAAAAAAGGAATTCGTAGGCCCAATAGTAACCCATCGAAGTCCAAAGAAAATCTATTGCACTTTAAATCAGAAATAAATTCTGTAGCCATAGACCGTCCACCTTCCACTAAAAAAATTAAATCATCTACATATCTGTAGTATCTAATAACATGTTGTAGAAAAAACTTATGTTTGTAAATATATTCAATCTCAAACAAACCCATAGCCAAATTGGCATACATGGGGGCAAATGATGCCCCCATAGCTGTGCCTGTTTTTTGATGATATATAGAATGATTAAATTCAAAAAAATTATTAGTTAAAGAAAAATATAACAATTCTATAACATACTCTGAAACAGGAGACTGACCCAAAAACCATCTCAAAGCCTCTAAACCAAAATTATGGCTTATGTTCGTATAAAGGCTTTTGACATCAACTGTCAACCAATACATGTTTTTATTCCACTTTATATCTTGAATTTTGCTTAAGAAATCAAATACATCTGTTAAAAAAGAGGGTAACTTATTAACATAAACTTTTAAATAATCATGAAGAAAAATGCCAATGTTTTTTAAAAAATAATTGTGACCTGATACTATAGGACGACCAGAAGGTTTATTAAGTTTTTTATGAATTTTAGGTAGGCAATAAAAATATGCCCTACTACAACCTTCTGTCTGAAACTTATTATTAACATCATTCAGTTTGAAATAACCTAATCTATGTCCTTTTTTTATCAGCTCCTTATATTCAGATATAGCTGAGTAGTATTTATCTACACTACATACTTGATAAACATTTTTGTCATTGAGATGTTGCATACACATATCAAAGTAATCCATAATATTTAAAACTACTAACTTGTTGCCCTTGTCAGCAGGTTTGAAAACAATATTATTTTTCTTACTTAAATTCACTAAAGTCTTCCATTCTTTAACTGTCATATTGTATTCAATATTGCTCTTAATAGACATAAATTCTTGATGCCCTACTTCCAAAGAATGATTAACCATTTTGATAAAATTAGACACATCATAATTAGTCACACTCGGAAAAAAATTACTTTTAGAGGAAATCTTATCAGTGTTAAGTTGAACATAGGCATTAGTGGGCTCATCCGACATACAGCTATAAAAACTATCATTTGAACTTGACGTCACAGAATCTGAGTCTACACATTGATTACCTGCATTTAAACTAAAAAAATATTTCAAATAAAGTTTACGACTAAACCTATACATATCCATTTGTAGTTCATGCAATCTGGATACAACAGTTGGAACATATTTTAGACCTAGATTCAGTACTGAAAGTTCTGTACTACTAAATTCATAATTAGACAAATTTACCACATAGCTGTTCGGCATGTTAACAATGTCTCTACCATCTTCCTCGTTTATAGCCTCCTCGCCTGGAAGGCTCCGATGGGATGTAATCCGACTGTTCACGATGGCGTTTATGCCTCGAATTGTCCCTGTGTTGTGGTTGTTCAACACGAAAATTCTGCCTTAAATGTTCAGGTTCCTCAGGAGGAGGTAAAGGAGGAAAATCAATGTCTGCTGCATCTTCTTCAAACGATGTGTAACCGTTCTCTGAAGCAGACGCCGAAGAGTTCAAAAAACGTGCTCTGTCAGCATCCTGTTGAAATCTCACGTGTTTACGCCCTTTACTGCGATTGGTTCTAGACACAAAAGCTTTGTTCAGTTCATAATCACGTAGGTCTCGTAACAATTTGCCTTTTTTTCTATCTATCAGTGTAAGTTCATAATCCTTTAGTTTCTCATTCATCTGTTTCAGAAATTCATCCAAAAAAGATGTAGCTACACATTTGGATAAGTCATTACACATTTTTTTAATGTCAGCACACAATTCCTGTTGTTTTAGGCGGTCCCGTTCAATTAATATATGTAACCACTCCGTAGTACATTTGTGAGCTGCAGCAACCCATCTTTTGTGAAACAGAACTTCCGTATCTCTGGAAAGATCAAAAGGTGTAGTAGGATCTTTAAATACACGTAATCCCCTAGGGGTGATCTCAGTGTCAATATATCGCTGTAGACCACATATATTAAAGAAGGTAGCAGTCTCTCTAACCATTTTTTTCTCCAAGTTTTCAAGAAGAACTTTATGCTCCGCATTATCAGGAACTAAATTCTTTCTGCCAACACTGCAGAAAGGGTTAGGGAAACGTTTATTACGTTCATCTTCCCATTTGTCCCATAATATATTGCCTTTGTCCAGGCCAGTTCTAGTAGTTAATAATCTCTCACCTCTCTCAATGGAATTACTAACGAAATTGTCTAAAGAAAGCTGTGAGCCATCCATGGTGTCACGTAACACCCGAGGAAATTGTGCTAGGGAATCCGAAGTCATGGACCAACAGCAGCAACAGCAACAACAGCAGCAAGATGAAGATATAATAAACAACAAGCTGGATTCACCAAACACGATTATATACGACGATATATGAGCATGAACTTGGCACACTGTGCCTCCATGACATTGATCGATTCATACAAAACAGTGGTGGAAACATTACAAACATAAAGACGCCATCAGAATTTATAAAGAAATGTAGCCATTGCTGGATAATTTAACACAGTCCATCTCAGAAGATATTCAGTGACAATGCCAAACAGTTTAATAATGCTCAATTAGAGATATTGCAGAGAATTTTAATATTGAAATTAAGAGTGTTGTTATATGTAATCCTTAGGCTCTGAGAAAGACACAGTCAGATGTTTACAGACAATGATAAAACTAAAAACTAGCAATGGATATAACTCAGAAAAATGGCATTAGACTGGATTCTAATGAGAAAGAATACCATGTACTGTTCAGTGTTTACATCTTCATTCCATGTCAGTTTATGTTCATTCAAAACCCAGATCTTCCTTTTATTCTGGTTAATATGTTACCTGCTCTGGAAGGTTCTTTCAGTTACTGAGGCAGAATGAAGAGACGGAATTGAAGAGCACTACAAGACACAAATTATTCAATGAATTAAAAAGTTTGAAATAGATGGAAGTGTTCACTGCAAGACAACAAACTATGCTGGATGGAAAGGACCTGGTTTATCATTGACCAGAATGGACTTGTGGTATTTTTGTGAAACATGGTGATAGCTGTGTAATAGTGCACATTTCACACTGCAAAATGTCAAGGCTGAAGCTGAGGGCCAACATGCTAATAAAAAAATTACAATGTGAAGTGAAGGACTTACAGAAAATTATATGAAATAACCAAGACAATGAAAGTGAACTGGAGACTGAGAATCGTGGAATAAGCCTTGGACTTTAACAGATGGAGCTAAACGCCCATATGTACTGCAGCAAGGTAGTAGACTCAGTCTCAAAAAAGGATAAGCTGTAAGGTTTGTGAACAGAGGCACAGGAATACAGCATGAAAATGACCTCTTAGGAAAGGCTAGCAAAGCTACAGGAAGAAGCAAGCATTGCTGTAACTTTGAGTTTTAAGACCTTGCTGATATTACAGTCACAAAAGAAGCTGCTGACATCTCACACAGAATATATTCACACTGAGCCAGTAATTGATTAGACACAGCCCTCTGTCAGTTACACATATAGAACACAATCTACTTCTAAGGACTTGTCATTTGAATAAGCAAACAGAGGAGACACTTAACTGGAATAATGAGTTTTTTGAGAATAATGATCAAACATGCATCTCCACTAGGTGCACGTGTACCCTCAAATAGATCCCACAAGAAGTAGTACACAAAGTAGGACTAATGGTCAGAGGGTTTGAAGAACATTGCAAGAAAAAGCTTCCAAGAGATCTGCCAACATGTCTATGAGTCTTGTTATCACCTTCTGGCTATAGTTTATGAAAAAAAAAAAAAAAAAAAAATGGAAAGCTTTTTCTGTGGATGTTAGGTCTGCATTCTTGCAAGGTATGTAACTTATAGGTGCATACATTCATAGGAAGTTACTAGGCTATTGGCCCTAGGCCCTTTATAAGCCTAGCCATGCTATACCCTTAGTGATGGCTGAGTGGGGTATTGTATCAAAAGCCTTGGCTAAGTTAAGATAGGCTGTATGTACTGTTTTGCCTTCAACCAGGGCTTTGGTGACATTCTCAAAGAAGTCCACCAGGTTTAATAAGCATGGTCTACCCTTAACAAAGCCAAATTGGGTCAGGTCAAGAGTTTGAAGTTCACCTATGTCTTTGTTGATAAGGTCCATGATGATTTTGTTCGTGCCCTTGCAGATAAGGCTGGTTAGGCTTATGGGTCTGTAGTTTGCAAGGTTGGTTGATCAAGGTCAAGGTTTGGTCAAGGGAATTACTGTTGCTGTTTTCTACTCTGCTGGGATAGAGCCAGTACTTTGACTGTGGTTGAAGAGCATGCCAAGTGGTTCCACTAGGTCCTGTTTTAGACCATTTAGTAGGCAGCCTGAGATTTTATCCAGTCCCATAGAGGCTGTGTTTTTGGCCATGGAGAGACCTGCTCTTTGGAGATACTAGGTAGAGGACTGGTGACAGGTATGCTTTGGGGTATGTCTATTGGGGACAGGGGGTGTGAAGTTTGTGCCAAATCTGTCTGCTATCAGGTTGGCGATATCTTCAAGGTCAGTATGAGTGGTACCATCCACTGCTAGTTCAGCACAAAGCTGGGCCTTCCCTTTTAGATTTCTGATGTAGCTAAAGAAGGCCTTATAATTATCCTTAGCTAGAGATGCTGGTTTAGCTTCGTAATTGGCTTTAGAGGACTTTACAAGAAATCTAATTTGCTTGTTCAAGCTGTGGAGGGTGTCCTTCCTCTGCTGAGTTAGTTCCCTCTTGTTCTTTTACATTAGTTTCTTCCTCTTGTTGTATAACCTATTTATGCTTGATGTCCACCAGGGTGGTTTATTTTTTTGTGAGGACCTTGTTTTGATCCGTTCAGGTACAGCTGAATCTACACATTTGTACAGATGTTTATACAGGGCATTTGTGTAGACCTCTGTGTAAGAGTCATTGTTGATAGTGGTAGCAGGGGGGTTGAAACTATTTATGCCATCGCTTAGGAGGCTATAGTTTGCTTTGGAGGAATTTTTCATCCTTTTTGCTCTTGGGGGATCAGGTATGATTGTTACTTTGAACAAGACTGATTTATGATCAGATCTTACCAGGGAGGGCAACACACAGGGGGCAGTGCCGAGACCCCCTATGTTGGTGAGTACTAAGTCTAGGGCCTTCGAGCCCTTGTAGTGGTGCAAACTATCTGTTCTAGAGCATTTGTATTAATAAAGTCAAAGAACCTTAGGGGAGCATGTTGTTGCTCATATATGATTCCCATTTGATGGAAGGATAGTTGAAATCACACATGACCATGTTGTTTGGCTCTATAGTGAATGACTCAAGTAGGTTCAGGAAGGTAGACTGGTTCTCATGATTCATGGTAGAGGACCTATAGCTAACAATGATATGGAAGAGGTATTACCTACAGTTAGTTGGACTAGGGAGCCATACTGTTTCTCATGCTATCTATATATGATATGTATGAAATGACTATGGAAATGAAAAAAATCTGTCTGTCTTCTGGTAGATGCATCACTCTACTGGTATAACAAAGTGAAATACATAAATTAAGGTCAGATGGAAGAATCTCAAAGGTGGACATTGCAGTGTTTTATTGGCTGGAAGAGGACAATGTGGCCAGTGGAGTATGTACCTGCTATGTAGATGAGGTGGCTTGCAAAACTTTGACATGTCATTTATTCCCTACCTGAAAACCACCTACTGTGGTTTATGGGAGGGGCAAATCTGCATGAAGAGCATGCTCCTTCTAAAACTGAGGGGATGCCCTTCATAGTCAGCCTACTGCATAACCCCATCCTCATGCTTTGATGAATGTGCACACTGATAGCGACATATAAAGAGAAAATATGTGAACTATCGCTGACCGCTTTGTAAATGATGGCCTTTCTCAAGCGATCCTTACTTCAATGGTGGGAAGTAAATGGGTCAACAAATGTTACAGGGTGGTGTTTTACATTAAACATATGGATATCTGAATGATCAAAATGTCAATGGTATGTTTTATCAAGACAGCTGAGTGGGATTTGGAGGGGGTCAGAATGATTGTACATGTGTTTGAGAGTTAGAGTTAGGGTCAGACAGAGGTGAAGGATAGGTTTTGTATGTTTCTCTGTGTTAGTGTGTGTTTTGTGTAGTGGCAATGTTATAGGACGTTTTTATTTAAGGTAAGGTTAGATTTGGGGAAGGGGAAGCATTATGGTTAGGGTTATAACCATTACTTAGATGGTGCACTATTCAGATGAATTTGAGGCTAGTGTTATGGAGGGGTGATTTAGTATGAAGATTGGGAGAGGGAACCGTTTTCTTTTCTCAATCTTTTATAGGTCAGTATTTAAGGCATTCAATATTCTATACATTTGAACTTCTAAATGTCGGTATTTTACAATCAACATTAAGTATATTAGCTCATGCAGAATACAACCTATATATATATATATATACATAAATATATATATATATACACACACACATACATAGACACACGCACACACACACACGCACATATATATCTATATATATATATATATATATATATATATATATATATATATATATATATATATACCGTATTTCTTTTTAAATAAGATCTAACCAGAGAGTAAGGCCTAGCATGGTTTTTCCAGGGTGTTCATGATATAAGCCCTACACCAAAAATAAGCCCTAGTTCCAATTCTTACTGTAACCTAATCATCACTCACACTTGACGGTTAAGATCCTTGGCCCATAAACCCACGCAGGTGTACTTTGATCAATCAAAGTACAGACAATGTGCTGGAAGCACGTGCTCATGGTAACGAGCAGCTGTGGTAGTGTCTTCTGTTCATAACCGGCACCATTTTGTGTTGCCACTTCGGTCATGTAAGTCTTCAATTACCCCCCCCCCCCCCGACAACAAGATGAGTGCAAAAAGAAAGAGCTATTCCGTCAAGTACAAGAAAGGAATTGTGGAGGACTCCCGTGGAAAGAACCTGACGGCTTTCTGTAAAGAGAGGAATTTAGATCTCCAAATGGTCCGAAAATGGCGAGCAGCATACGTTAACCTCAGTCAACAGGCCGACGAGGGAAGCGCTAGGAATTGTAAGTGTGGATCAGGTCAGCAACCATTATTTCCTGAGCTTGAAGACGTCATCTTTGAGTGGATTGCTAACAGGAGAGCAAAGGCTTTGGTTGTGCGCAGGGCTGGTATTCAAGCATTTGCCCTTGCAACAGCACCACAGTTAGAAATATCCACAGAAGAATTCAAAGCATCACAACATTGACTGGATGGCTTCTTTCAGCGATATGAACTGTCCCTAAGAAGATCAACAACACTGTTCAAGCTGGAAGATACTGAAGTTATTAAATGTGCACTTGCGTTCAAGTACTTTGTTGATGGCATCGGCTTTTCTAAATACCAACTCTCAAACATGGTTGCTATGGATGAAACTGCAGTGTTTATGGGTCAAGGATCTCAAACAACAATTGATCAGAGGGGTGCCTCATCAATCTACATTCCCTCCACTGGTTACGAGAGTGTACGTGTTACCTGTATTTTGGCAATTCATCTAGATGAAAAGAAAACCCCACCTCTAATCATTAGTAATGGCAAGAAAGATAAGATTGAACATGTTTCAGGCATTTACATTCTTGAAACCGAAAAAGACTGGTGCACACAAGCAGTTATAAGGAAGTGGGTCGATGTAATGCTGCCACTTGCTTTGCAGGGTGGCAAAAGAGGTCTGCTACTCTGGGATTCAGCCAGCACTCACCGCGCTAAACAAACAAAGAAATTCCTAGCACGGAGGAGAATAGATCAAATAATGATTCCCGCAGGAATGACTGCCTATCTCCAGACTCTTGATATTGCAATAAACAAGCCATTCAAGGACCATTTGCACATGGAACTCAATGACTACATTGAAAATAGAATGGAAAGAAATCAGCATGGAAACTTTGTGAAGCCTAGCCTGCAAGAGGTCATGACTTGGGTGAAAAATTAATGGGATAAAATCACTGACAGCTGTGTTGCCAATGCACTACGAGCAGGCTACTTGGACAAGCAGTGCTCATTTAAGGAGAGCTCAATTGCTAGGCATGACACACTGGGGCCAGTGGTGCTACAGGAAATGGAGTCGCAAGAAATTCAGGCCAAAATTCAGAGGTTGGACACTTATGACAATGTCCCAAAAGAAGATGATATGACTGTATTTGAATAACTGTGAAAGCCAAGGTGCAGATATTCTGGACTTGAAATGTTTGTTGCACTGTTTATGTAGAATTCACACACAACTGTCAACCCATTATTAGAACTGTTCTCCAGTAATAGAAAAGTACAAAATAAATGTCAATTTTGTGTACATGAATAAATGTCGATTTTTGTACATGAAGAAATGTCGATTTGTGTTCATTAATTGTCAATTTTTGTACATGAATAACTGAATAAAAGTAGATTGTTGTACGGTGCGGGTAAATAAGACATCCCCTGATAGTAAGCCGTAATGTGCATTTCGCCAGGAGAAAGAATATAAGACCTGCTCTTATTTTCGGGGAAATACGATATATATATATATATATATATATATATATATATATATATATATATATATATATATATTTTTTTTTATGGGTCTGCTTAGTGTAGTCAAGTAGCCCATACATCAACCTCTGAAATGTTGACCTCAAAAGGTCGACAAACTGAACGACAACACGTTACCAGTTATGTACTGAGAAGGAACCTTGGTGCATACAATTTTCAAACAAACAAACAAAAAACAAATAAAATAATTTATTTACAGGGAGGGCAAGCCTCCCTACATCCACCACACCCCCTGCTAATTATGTAAACTAACTCCAAGATGGCATAATCCCTGGGGAAAGGGAATATTCTCCTAAAGAAGGATTGTCGATCTCACACACCTGTCTACCATCTTTATATATTAACCAATTGCAGTTGATTAAACAGATGTTGACAAACCTTCATTTAGATCAAATGCAGGGTACCCATACACCCAGATTTAGTTATAGTAGTAAAGCAGTTGTGTATGTGGCACAGTGTTCAAAATGCCCAGCCTTTTATATAGGTAAAAGCCAACAATTCCCTGAGGACTAGATTATATCAACACTTGTACAATATAAGTAGAAATAATGAGTGTAATGCCATCAGCAAACATATCAAGTGGGAACAGTACATACAGGTTCAAATTCTTTATTTTAGACAGTTTGAGATTTGATGGAAAGGAAGGACCATGGAACCATTTATTAGAGCTAAAAGACTTCAGATGGCAATTAATATTTAACTCTACAAATGGCCATGGACTCAGTGATATGACTTCCATTGGTGGTTTGCTGTGAATTAAAGCAGCTTTATATATTTAATTCAAGATTTATAAAATATAGGCATATTGGACTTAAATAACTACAACCCACCAGTGTAATGAGGTAAGGTCAGACCATAAAGCTGTCTCCTTCAATATAAACATCAATTCTGCCACACCACCACAACCTGCAACAGTCAGGAACTATTCTAAGGCTAACTTCCTATTACTAAGTAATAACCTGACAAAATTTCATGCTCCAAGCTCAGAGAACACCCTGTGCAATCACAGTAATATTTTCACAGAAACAGCTTTGGCTACCAGAAAAAAAAACAGAGTTTACTCTAAAAACAAACCACTTAGGTGGAATCCAAACAAGAACAGGTGGTAGAGCAAAAGGAAAAGGATTATCGCTAAACTTAGGAAATGCAAAGCCCTACAAGATAAGAGCTCTTTCATCAGGCTAAATAAATGGGTTTATATCACAAGATTGAAACATGATAACAGCAAATACAATAACATTGGACTGTTAACCTCGAAATCTTAAAACTCCAAAAGCTGAGAACAGCGATTTTTTTCCCTGGGAAAAAAACTCGCAGTTCCAGCACAAAACACGAAACATACAAACACTACAAACTATGTCTAATGTGTGGGGCTTCACCCACACCCCCCCCCAACGTGGGGGGATGTGCCTCCCACACACCCCCTACTTGAATATACCAACTCCAAGATCGCACCGCAGTGGAGGAAATAGAGAGGCCGCGGAAATGGCCCACCGAATTCTTTCCCTGGGAAAGATTTTGATGTTCCGAGGCTTCACTGTTGTCAGTCTTCGAGGTTTTGGGTTCGATATCATAACATTCAATGTTTTGCAACTTCGATGTTATGATATAGACCCAAATAAACAACTAAGAGGGCAAATAAAGTCTACTAAAGCCACTTTTGAAGAAAAAATAGCTCCCAGGCCAAGGAAACCGCAAGGCTTTCTTTAGCTGTGTTGAAACCTTAAAGGCAGTACACAACAGTGTGCAGATCAGGTAGTAAATGGAGCAACATGCACAAAGTTGAAAGATATAGCAAATCTGCTGACCAACAAATTCAGCTCTAGTTTTAACCCCATTCCCCTGTCCGTCCCTCAGGAAATCTTATCTAACATGACCCCCCCATAATCTCTAGGGAGCAGATCCTAGATGTGTTCTCTAAGCCGAAGACCACCACATTGATGGGCCCCAGTAACATCCCAGGAATACTCCTAAATAGCCTAAAACATGACCTGGTAGGCCCACTGGAGTCACTATTCAACCATAGCCCCCAAACAGGCTTTGTGACTCATGAATGGAGGACTGCAGTGTTCATCCCACTGCACAAGGATGGTCCTTCAATGTACTCTCGGAACTACAGAGCCATAAGTCTGACCAGTCTTATATGCAAAGCCATGGAAAGAGTCATTTTGGAGATGATTAATAATGACATAGAAAACCTTCAGACAATGGATCCAACCCAGTTTGGCTTTGTCAGGGATAGATCATGCATGCAAAACCAGGTGAATGTCATTGAAAATGTCACCAAGACCATTGATCAGGGCAAAATGGTACATAATGCCTACCTTGACCTGGCTAAGGAATTTGATACAATACCCCACTCAGGCATTGTAAAAGAAAGTCAAAGAATTAAGCATAAACCCATATGCTGCTCACTGGTTAGCCAGATGGCTTTTAGATAGGACCCAGGAGGTTGGGGTAAGGGAGACAACCTCTACGAAGAGTCCAGTCACTAGTGGCATACTTCAGTGTTCTGTGTTGAGTCCACTCCTTTCTGGCATTTACTTCTCAGAAGTTAAGGCCAATGTCAAGGGCCTGTGGCTGACATCCTATAAAAAGGACTAACAGTGACAAATGACTGGTACCAAAGCCATAGCTTAAATCTCAATGCCAGAAAATGTTTAATAGTACCCTTTGGGAAGTCAGTCACCTCAGGAAACTGCCTCATTGATAACACACCCCTAAGAGTAAACCCAGTAGTAAGAGGGGATGCATGTAGACACTAACCTGGCCTTTGACCAACATGTATCTAAGGTAGTAAGAAAATCATTCTATGTTGCATGACTATTAAGCAAGGGTATGTTATGTAGATCCAAGGAGGTCATTGTACTTCTGCATTCAGCTCTCATCAGACCCGTTATTGAGTCCAGTGCCCCTATCAATATGTAACGTATCAGGCACATGCAATAACTGGAACATCCACTGAGGTTCCTCTTAAAAAGAATACAGGGTGTCAGTAAAATGTCTTAGGCAGATTGCCCCAAAACCCTATTCCTCCACTTTCTTTCCTACAAACTGTTGAGAAGTGATCTATGTTTGGCATACAAGGCATCTTTGAACCTGCTCTGATGGACCTCTTGCATATCTGTATCTACTCAATCTAGGGACTTAAACCTTGCCTGTGACATAACAGGACGTGTTGGAGGGATAGGTACATATCTCAGATAATTTCCCTTCTCTGGAACAGGCTTCTCATCCATGTGAAGAATAGCCATTCCCTTACCCTATACAAGCATAACCTGGACCAGTGGATGTGAAACTGGAAGTTCACAACTGGTCTAGAAACTTTACACCTAATAGAAAGGGGTAGCCTGTAGTTTATCCACTAGCTTACATGCTCCCCTTAAATAACCTCCTAGGCAAAGAAATTGCAGGATGCATTTGGGATGTACGGCTAGACTTATAAAAGCCCCGGTGCTTGTTACCCTGTTATGTAACCATGAACCTATAAACCCAAGATCTCTACCGTTATGATGAGGTATTTTAAACCTCCTCAGCTGGGTACTTAATAATAATTCTGATTTATGTCAGGCAGCTGACTAGCCTGGGTCTTGTTTATTCCACAATTGTGGTACGTCTTTTTTTTTTCTCCACACTAGAGCTGCCTGATGGCTCCAGTGCCTTCAACAACCTGGTCCATTCAGTCCATCAAGGGTGCAAGATGAGAACCTGGCTTTTCCAAGCTAGGCGAGTGTCCTATGACTCTTCCCTTCCTGCCAGGGGTGCTTTACTAGCCCGTTCATTTCCCCTATTGAAAGAGTCAAATGGTAGGAAGCCGGCCAGCTTACCAGTCTTGAAAGTGATGTCAGAACAGTCCTTAAACTAGTTCATGCATCTTCCTGTTTTCTACAAAGGGCAAAAGTCAAAAAAGAAAGTCTTTTGTACTTTGGACATACACATTTGTAATTTCAATAAGGTGCATGAATTCAAGAAGTTAGGATAGTTGTTCATCTCCTTTGCTCCAGAAAAAGAGCTGATTCCAGTGGTTAAGAAAAAACTTTTCTAGGTGGATTGCTAACTGCATTATGTTTTGCCATTAGGCTGTAAATCATTCATTGGAAAATAATTCTGTCATAGGTCATCCCACCTAGTGCTTGCTTCAAAGCTGTCCGTCCTGAGGACAGTTATGTTTTGGCCACTTGATTGTCATATCCTTCTGAGCCCTTCCAACTGGTTAAATTCAGTACTTGGAATTCTTCCTAAAGTTACCCATGCAGAAAGCTTCATAGTCAACAATAACTAATAAACATTTGCCATATCACGTTATCTGAAAGGAACCTTTATGCAGTGGGTGTTTGCTTCATCCCTGCCACATTTTCTGTCTTTACAGCCTCATTATTCTGTAGCTGTCGAGGAATTTACTTGTAAGTCCAGAAAGTATATAATTTATAATATTATTGTACATTGTATCTTTTTATCTGATATTGTCTTTACTGTCCATCTTAACCTGTAGGTTATCTGATCCAACTCAGATCTGACACTTACACTCTCAGAATCTTCAGTCCCGGAGCTCTGCCTTCTCTACCCATAATGCCCTGCTCTAACTGCTTCTCCCCAGATCTCATTTGCAGCCATAACTATCAGCTCATGGTCTAAGAACTCCTTTCAGAAATTGTATCCTTTGTTGCTTGCTATTCACCTATTTTTGCCTCCTCTTCCTTTTTCTAGTGTAATTTTTTCTTCATAGTAGTTATTGGTTAGTGTAGGTGTTTGTCTATTCTAGTATTAGGGCATTAAGATCATACTTTGTCAATAGTGCATTTGGTAAGTGCTAGTAATTAGGTGTTAGGTGTCTTCATTTAAAAAAAATAACTTTTCTTATCCTGTTTACTCTTTTTCTTTCAAATAGTTTAGGATAGTGTATTTTGTATGCCTTTGTATAGTTGTGTTCTTGTTTACATTGACAGTATTTAGAATAAGTGTAGTGTGATAATTGATGTTGGTGGTTTGTTGTTTCTTGTGTTTTTTGTAGGACACAAATAAAGCTTTGAGGTTTAAAAAATGCATCACCAATGGCCACAAGCTTCTACGACAGGATGCCTATGACAAGTGTGTCTACTATTTGGGCATAGTGCACATAAATATCAAGTGCCAGGCCTGCTCCGTTTTCAGTGTCAGAGCTTTAGTTGACAGAAAGGCCAAGCTGTTAATGAAAGACATTCTCCAGCCTTCGGCTGCTTCTTCCTCTTCCTCCCGTAGTAAGACACCTGAAAGAAAGGAGAAAGAGAGACCAAAAGAAAGAAATCATCTAGAGCTAGAAGGGCAGGGTCCTTTGAGGGTCAGCCAAATCCGAAGGTTCATCAACCTTTGGCTCCTCCACCTCCTTCTCCATCAGGACTTTCGGTGCCATCTCTACCCTGATCCCCTGTAATTATGGTCTTAAGAGTCTAAATCCTCCAATTCCCTCACCATCGGTATTCCCAGCCCCTTCCTCTACAAGGACCCTTCTGCCTGTTTGGGCAAGCTTCACTCCTCCCTTTTGTTTGAGCAATACAGTGGAGATTTCTCCAGGACTATCTACTTCCCCCTACCAGGGTCTGAGCTTCACCCTTCCAGATATGAACCTTGGATCCAATAGCCAAAAGGTTATATTAGCCATCCTCTGTGGCTTCTTATAAGTCCTCTAGGCCGTTTGTGAGCTTTACGTCATTTGATTGGAGCAGTTGATATGATCCTTTCTTCAAACCCTGATGGACCTAGAGATCATCGCTGCCTCCACAGCCCTGAGACCTGAGGCTGGGGCTTTATCTGTTCCAAGTCTTGTTGTTCCTTCCCCGGTTACCTTAGTTTTAGGTATGTTGGGTCTGACTGCTCAGCTGCCCTCCCACCTGGCAGTGCCAATGGCTTAGCCACTTCCAGCACTGACTCATTCCTTGGCATTCTTGACTCTGACTTTGTTGGAGTCAAGTGCTGCATAGAGTCAAGGTGTCAGGGCTGCTGCTCATGGGTTG
Source organism: Protopterus annectens (assembly GCF_019279795.1). Taxonomy (NCBI): domain Eukaryota; kingdom Metazoa; phylum Chordata; order Ceratodontiformes; family Protopteridae; genus Protopterus; species Protopterus annectens. The sequence continues at coordinate 1,056,842,445 of NC_056725.1, read as the reverse complement.
GATTCATCCTTCTGGGTCTTGGTGTCTTCCCTGTTTCTCAATGATTTGGCAGTCAGTAGCTCTGTCCTGATCTTGACATGGGAGTTGGCTGAGTCAGCAGCAGGCACCAGTGTCTCACTTGGGTCTTCAGATCCAGTTAGTGCCAGGCCACTCATCCAGCTTCTGCTTCATCTTTCAATGTTGTGGAGAGGATCCTCTCCCATTCAGAAATGGGTGCCTCAGCAGCTGCTTTGTCCTTCCTGATCCCTTATCATTCTGTGCCCTTGGTTTTGCATCAGCTAACTCCGGAACAGACCACATCAGTTGGCCTCAAGTCTTCCCTGCATTCAGAATCCCCACCTCTTCTGTGTCTCCTCCCAGTGATCTGCATGGGAAGAATAAGTGCAAGATGAAGCACTTGAATTCTAATGATGAGTCCCTCACTAATAATACTGACCTCATTGAAGGGGAAGTCACCCACAAATCCCCCATGAAGACACCTCCTTTGGTGATTTGCTTGAACTATTTAAACAGCTGAGTGCTCCATAGAGTCAAGACACTGGGGCCACTGCCAATCGATTGGGTTGATCCTTCCAGGTCTTAGTGTCCTCCCTGTCTCTTGGTGCTTTGGCACTGAATAGCTCTGTACTGATCTTGACATGGGAGTTGGCTAAATTGGCACTCGTGTCTCACTTGGGTCTTATGACCTAAGGCACAGTAGAAAAAGCTAAGTTATTTAAAGTGAATTGTTACTGACAAGAAGGAATTGCAGGTAAAACATTCCTCATACATTCAGATTTTGTCAGAACAAACTTTAACATATGAGCCTGTTAATTCAAAATTCTGAAAAATCAAAGTTCTAAAAGTATGCACTTTTTTCCATACCTATCAATAACTTTCCCATTTTTTATCAGAAGGAGTAGGATTGGAATTAACTAAGTGCTTAGCAGTAGTGGAATCAACTTAATCTGTAGCTTCTGGTTCAAGTTTGGGAATAGTATATAAAAATTTAAAAGACTGAGGAACTTTACACATCCTATCTGCCTTTTAAGGGATAGCTGTCTATCAGGAAAATTGCAGGCAGTAACACACACATTCTTTAAAGCAGACAGAACAAGAGGAATGGGTGTAGATTCTGGAAAATCCTTCTGTAACAATCTGTAGCATTTCTGACGGACTAAGAAACCTCAGTGTTTTTCACTGAAAGCAATTGTACATTCTAGCAATAGTCTTAGTAAAAGAGTGGTCTGAGGTAGAACAAATGGCCACAGTAGAGTCACCCAAATGTGGCTGAGGCAAAAAACTAGCCTGTTGTGGTGGCAAAGGCTATTTGCTTAATTTTTTTCTTTTTGTCACTGGAAGAATGACCAACCATGGGACTGGCAGTCTGCTCCATGGTTGTACCAAAAATAGTGCCTCTTTCCTGATGAAGATAAGCAACAATTGCTGGTAAATGCTACCAGTCCACAAAAGTCACTCTTTTGAGAGAAAAACACAGTAAAAAGTACTTTAAAACACTATGCCAGCCCCACAAAAGGTGCTTTTCAGTGTGTATGACTCTGTTGATACTTCTTCCAGGGCTATGGTCACTGGTATTGTTTTGAGGAGATTTGCATGGCTGCCTTCTCAGAACTTCCCAGATGTTAAAAATTATAGTTTACATTCTCCCTTGGATAGAGATTGTTTTTGGCCCCTCTGCTGCAGAGGTGATCAAAAAGTGTGATCAAAGGGTCAAGTTAGTCCAGGGAATCTCAAAGATTTTTCAGCCCTTCTTTTCCAAACATTCTAAGGGATTTTCTATCTCCTCATTCAATTTTGGAAAAAAAAAAAAACAGAATACGCAGTCTCAACAAAATACAGGTAAACAGGTGTTTAAGAAGAAATGGTAAAGGGGTTCCAAAAAAGAAGTCTTGAACCTCCCATAACCAAGGACACTCCAACAAATCGGAATGACTGTTCAAGAGATTTTGTGACTTCCTCTCTTCCTGGCCCCTTTATTCTTCTAGAAAGTCTGAATCTCCATTTTCCTCTTTGGAAACAGATTGTTTCAGACAAATTTGTTCTGAAAATCATTCATCAAAGTTACAAACGGCAGCTGGAGAAAATTCCACCTTTCCAGGGGGTCATTCCTCATTATCCAGATCAGGCTCTTTTGTTTCCTCTGGTTCTTCATCACATGCTGTCCCAAGGAACAATAGAATCAGTTCCTCCTTCTCAGGTGGGGAAGAGTTTTTATTCAAGGAAGTTCCTAGTGCCAAAGAAAGAAAATGCTTTGAGACCAATTCTGAATCGTGCTTTCCTAAACCTGTTTCCAATAGTGCCAAATTCAAAATGATGTCACTTCCTAACCTGTTACCTCTTCTTCCACTTTCAAGTTTCTTGGCAGCACTACACTTAAAAGATGCTTATTATCACATCCATATTCATCCAGCCTTTAGATGCTTCTTAAAATTTTGTGTGTTTTGATCACATTGCAGGTCCTGTGCCTTGCTCTTTGGACTATCCACTGTACCAAATGTGTTGATGTCTAGCTACAGTTCTAGCTCATTGCAGGCTACAGGATATCCACGTTTCAATATATTTACATGGTCTGCTTATCTTTGCCGAGCTTTTTCAGTGTCAGGAATCTCTGTCTTGGGTGAAAGATCTCTTACACAAGCTGGGATTCCAAGAGAACATTCAAAAGTCTTTCTTGACTCCTTCGTACAGGATTGTTTTCCTAAGATGTCAGCTAGATACCTCAGTTCAAGGAGCTATTCTTCCACAGGAAAAAATAGATCTTTATCTAGATCTATTTCTAAGGTTTTCCACTCAGACTTCAGTCACTGCAAAGGGATACCTTAGGATATGGGATTTTGGGTCTCAAGGCATCTATGATTTTCGTGATACTCTTGGTAAGACTCCACATGAGAAAGACAGTGATATATAAAATCTCTTTGATCCCTGCATCAACACCCAGTGGTAAGGTTTGTCAGAAGACAAATCTTATGATGGAGACAACCGATATCCTTAAATCCAAGTCTCCCCTTCTCCCTTCCTGCTCCAAAACAGTCACCACAGATGCTTCGGACTTTGCATGGGGAGAAGTTTCAGGAGGGATAAAAGTACAGGGGGTGTGGGACACCAAGGACAGATGCAAGCAGGTAAATATCAAGGGGATGCTTGCCCTGATTAAAGCACACAACTCTGTAAACCATTTTGGATCCCTGTCCCTCTTTAAGTGGTTACATCAGTACCACAGTCATGTGGTATATCAACAAGCAAGGGGAACCAGGTCATACATCCTTTGCAGACTAGTCATGTTAGCTTGGGATATAGCTTCACTGCACAGTCTGACTCTACAAACATCTTACATTTTGTCAGAGCAAAACTGTGTGACAGACAAGCTGAGCAGTACCAGGGCAGAGCCTTAGCTATATGGGTTATATCTTGCCAAGGATATAACAGCCGGCCAGCTTTCAAAGCTTCAGGGCACCTTTCATGTGTCCAAACTGTCAAGCATCTTGAGCTAGGCTAACTAAAAGACACGTTTGAGCACAAAGTCCTGTAGAAACTAGGTCACAAGGTCTTCTAGTATTTGATCCATCTGTGTGATGTTCATCAAGTAGACCTCTTTGCATCCTCTCTGAACAATCAACTGGCAAGAGTCTGTTCCAGGAATCCATGCAAGAAGGCCTGGAAGACAGATGGTCTTTTCCTTGGACAAGAATGTTCCTGTATCTTTTTCCACCCTTTCCACTAATAACCAGGGTACTTCTGAAGATTCAGAAGGAATTCCCCGGGATCATTATGGTGTCTCCCGTCTGGCCCAGGCAACTGTGGTTCTCTCTTCTTTTAGAAATGGCCAGGGGTAATTACCACAAGCTTCCTCACTGAGTGGATCTACTCATGCAAGAACAAGGGTGTTTAATACATCCCAGCACTAATCAACTTCAGTTGAATGCATGGATGATATGGATTTAATTCCTCTTAGGATCCTATTTACTGAGGGCATGCATCAGGTACTAATAGAGGGAAGAAAGGCTGCTACTAAAAAAATCATATATTAGCAAATGGAAAAGGTTTTCTAGCTGGTGTCAAGAACATAACCAGCACCCATTTGGGGATAGTTTTTCTCTGGTTCCACAAAAATTACAGTACTATTTTATTTCTCTATCAAGATTAATTTATGAGCCATTTTATCATGTCTGCCCATGAATCCTCCTTTTTCAATGTAGTCTCATGTCAAAATGTTCTTGAAAGGGGTTTTGCATAAGAGGCCTCCAAGAAAACATGTGGCCCTTCCTTGGGATCTTATTTTTGAGTTAAAGAAAGTAACATTTGCTGTATTTGAACCAGCTAACCGGGTAGGCTTGAGGTTCTTAATATGGAAAACAGATTTGCTGATTGCTCCGATCTCTGGAAGAAGGTTGTCTGTGTTGCTAGCTCTTATGGCACATCAACCCTATCTCATTTTCCATAGGGACAGGGTTTCTTTGAGAGCAAATACTTCTTTTATGCCTAAAGTGGTATCCAACTTTACTTTAAGCCATAATGTCCATTTCTCCATTTTCTTTCCTGAACCTAAAACTGAGGGAGAAAGGATATGCCATACCTTGGATGTCTACAGACAATTCAGGTAAATTTTGACAGAATTAAATCTTTCAAATCTTCTTATATATTATTAATTTCCTGTGAAGGTAAGAAGGGACAACCTGGGGCAAAACAGATGATTTACATTTGGTTTTCTAAGGCTATTATCTTTTGCTATATTCACCATAACAAAACTATTCCATGCAGGGTCAAGGCCTGCTCTACCAGGGCCTTGGCTTCATCTATGGCTTTTTGGAAAGGGTTGGATTCTAGAAAGATTCTAGATGCTGCTACTTGGCCCTCTGTGCATAATTTTTCAAAGCACTATAAACCTGATTACTTCTCTAGATCCAGATCAAGCTTTGCCATTCTCTAGGGGCTCCTGGACACTTATCCTTCCACCTCTCAAATGTAGTTAGCTAAGTTAATCTACTCATATAGCTAGGCTACTGCAGAAGTGATCAATATGATAAACATAGTACAGTTGTGTAACTTAAACTTATCATAACAGTAGATTTTCGAATTATCACTGGAGCAGTAGCTGCTTCCACCCTCTATCCGCTTTCTTTTTAATGTGTTTTATGCCAGGGTGTGGACATTTACTTTTTTGTTGTTCATAGCATTGCCCTTTCAGGGGCCAGCCTCCTTGTCTCTGCTGTCAAGAAATTTCTGAAGGACTTTGTGCTCAAATGTGTCTTTTAGTTAGCCCAGCTCAAGATGCTTGACAGTTTGGACACAGGAAAGGTGCTCTGAAGCTTTGAAAGCTGGCCAACTGTTATATCCTTGGCAAGATATAACCCATATAGCTAATACTATGGCAGCAGTGATTATTTGAACTTCTACTGTTATAGCAAGTTTAACTTACACAACTGTGCTTTCTTCATCTCCTTGGGCATATGGCCACTTCTGTTTGTCTGGTGCCATTAGCAAGATTCCATATGTAGGTACTACATTGGAAACTGATAGTTCAATAGTCTTATCTGATTCATCCTATGAATTTTTCAGTTTCTCTAACAAGTGTGTATCATAACTGCATTTGATAGTGGCTGGAATCTCGTCTAGTTGCAGCAGGTCAACATTTTGTGCCTCTGCAAACTCAGGCCACAGTGGCCATGGCTGCTTCCCTTCTGGGGTAGGGGCATTTTGACGGGAAGACTATTCAGGGCACTTGGTCTCAGTATGAGGCCAGTCTTTACATCAACATCTTGGAGATGAGGGCAGTCCTCATAGCACTGCAGGACTTTCAAGACTGTCTCCCCAAGGGTGAGGTTGCCATCAAGGCCAGAAATATATTGGTGGTATGGTATCTGATCAGGCAAGAAGGAACTCAGTCTTACACCCTGTGTTGAGAGGCCACAAGGATTTGTCAATAGACGATGTTCTCGCAATGGTTTCTGATCACGTGCGCATTCCTGGGAATCCAGTGTTCTGGCAGATAGTCTGCTAGTCATCCATCCTATTTTGGATGGCATTCCTGGCATGTTGAAAGATACTAAAAGTTTGTTGATTGAGCTGTATGTGTGGAATAAGGAACTAGGTAACACTGAAGAGTTAATATTTGCTACTCTAGATATCACGTCATTATTTACTGTTACACCAAAATGAGCACGGGGTTGAGAATGTGAGGGCATTTTTAACCCAATACAGTAATTTCTCCATGTATAAAGTGATTCTTGTATGTACACTGCTGGAGCTAATCCTTTACAGTGAACTAGTGTAGCCATGGGAACAATCTGTGCTAACTCTTATTCCAGTCTTGTTTTAGCACAGTGGAAATGTGATTATGTCTATAATAACAATCCTTTCACGCATTGCATCAGTTATTATAGGTGTTTTGTAGATGATGTGTTTTTGGTTTGGAAGGGCACTATTGAGGATCTTTCCTCTTCTGTTGATTTTTTACATACTACAACTGAATGTTTGTGGTTCACAATGAGTATTCCTAGAGATTCTTTTCATTTCCTGGATGTTACGATCAATAAAAATGAACTTGGTAACATGGCCATGAGAATTTTGAGGAAGTCTTGTAAGAAAAACAATGTCTTACATTAAGCAAGTATGCATCCAAGAAATATTTCTAAGAATGTAGTTAAAGGGCAGTTACTCAAGACCATGCGACTCCATAATTATGATCATATGGTCATGGAAGCAGTTAACACAGTATCTAAGGAATGTATGTGCTGTGGTTACTCCAAGAGTGAGGTGCAACATGCTGTTGATGGATTACTCCCGTTGAGGGAGACTGCTGCTAGACCTTTTTTTGCAGAACGTAACAATGATAATGCTAATGATTGAATAAACAGCACCAAAAACCACAGCAAAAAAGAAAACAAGCACAAACACAGAGTTGAGAACACACTGTAAAAGCAAAGGAGCCACAATAGGTAATCCAAGCTCTGTGGAATAGCTTTGTTATCTTAGCTCATGGGAAGACAGAACCGTAAGTGCAACATCATCATTATCAATCATCAATCGTTATCATCATCATCATCAATTATCACTCATCCATCCAGCCATCATCCTGCAGCTACTGGAACTGAATTGCTTTATCTGATGAAGTTCCTAATTGTGCAGGGACGAAAGCTTTGTGGATCCGTTTCTTAATAAATATTCTTCGTGGATTACCTGCTGCGGTTCCTTTGCTTTTACAGTGTGTTCTCAGCTCCGTGTTTGTGCCTGTTTTCTATAATGCTACTGATAATGATGTCCTGATAATGCTGTTCATCATCTTCCATCAAGACTTATTTTTACTTATTCTAGTAATATAAGAATTGTGTGTGGTATTATTAAAAGGAATCGGCCAGTGCTGCTAGCTGATGACACCATTAAGAGTTTGGTTGGTCCGAGTGCAATTTATGTTATAAATATTCCGAATATGGTAGTACTCCTTCAGTTTGTAAGGGTACTTTCTCCTGTAGATCATGTGCAGCTTGTGCTTTTATATCTGCAAAGAGCACCTTTAAGCACCCATGTGTCACTTCCATTATTAACTTTAATTTTTATGTGGATTGTAGAACAAGAAATGTTATTTACTATGCTCAATTTTGTATCTGTGATGGTTTTTACATTGGGCAGACCAATCATGCTTTTAAAGACAGGATTCTTGAGCATTTAAGTGATTTCCGCAATGATAGACTAACCAATGCCTTAGAGGAACATGTACATGATGAGGTTTGACACATGTATTTAAGTATTTTGTTTTAGAAGTTGCTAATGAATGCATGAGAGGCTGTGATTTGTAAAATAGGACTGAACAATCAGAGCTGAAATGGATTATTTCTTTTCAAGCCAATAAGCCTCCCAGCCAGAATGAAATTGTATCTATTAAGCCGGTATTGAAGGCATGTGGTCTAAGGCACTGATTGGATTGGTTGTTTTTATGTGAATGAGGTTGCTTTTTCTGAATGAATTTTAGGCATGTGACTGCCTTGCTGTACAATGATTGTCTGCTAGTCGAGTTTTATATATACTGCTTTTACTCATTGTTTTAATGATTTGATGAAGCAGTCGGTTTTAACTGTGAAAGCACTTACCAATTCTTGTTCTATTCTTTATTAAAGCATCATTTTTTTTTCTTTATTTGTATGGAGTTTTTCGTTTTGTAAGAATTACTATATATCCTCTGCCGTGGTGGTTTGAGCAGCTCAGTTTCTGGACTGTTTTCATATTTGTGCTACTGCTCAACCTTTACCTGCCTCCTTTTTCTATTTTCAACTAGTCTGAGTAGACAAATTCTTCTGCCTCACAAGTGATCCTAGAATTTGGAGATAGTGGAGCAGATTTTCAGTCACCGGGCACCTCCTGCTGAGATCTGTTTGCTTCCCCTTCCAACATAAAATGTAGTAGTTTCTGCACCATTATCCTACCAGAGGGACAGTCACCAAATGATGCTGTTCTGCATGCTTGGCCCCAGGGTGTACAATACCCTTTCCCCTGACACCTCCAATAATCAAATTTCTTTAGTAAGTGGCCCATTGCAGAGAAATTTCACTCTTATTGCCCTGTTCTGGCCCAGACAAGTTTGAGCCCTATATTTTGGCTTCACCTTCTTTACCGTTAATGGTTTCTCATCCTTTGGGCAAATCTTATCCAAACCTTCAATTCTTCAAACTAACTGCGTGGTTCTTCCAGTTCCAGTGATGGCCAGGGATCCCAAGCTCTCTGAGAGAGTTATTCACATTCTTTCCTTCTCCCAAAAGTCTTCAACTAAAAAGGTTTATGCCAGTAAGTGGAAGAGGTTTTCCATTTGGGTCTCTACCATGGATTTGGATCTTTTTCTTTGCACTTTTGGATGCTATCTTGGATTTCTTGGCTGTCTTTTTTACTCTGGTCTTAGTTATTCTATCATTAAAGTGCAGTTATCCACCATTTCTAACTTTCACATTGGCATTGATAATACACTTCTGGTGGCTCTTAAGCAATCCAAGCCCTTTTTATTATGGCTACTCATATGTGACCCATTTCCTCCTTGGGAACCTCAATCTGCTCTTGAAAAATTTCATGAGCAGCTACAGTGTCCTTAAAACTTTAGTCTTGGAAAACCTTTTTTTCAGGTAGCTGGTACATCAACAAGAGGTGTGTCTGAACTTCAAGCACTCTCCTCTGTTCCCCCTGTCTGGTTTTCCATAAAGATAGTTACCTTAAGATCCACCTGTTCCTTTCTGCCCATGCTTGCTCCTGAGTCTAATTTGAATCATCCCATTCATTTGCCTGTTTTCTTCCCAAATTTCAGCAACAAGGGAGAATACTTGCTTCTTTGCTGGTTGTTCATTGATAAATGTGATTCTATTTGAACAGATCCAAAAATTTCCAGAAATCTAACCAGATTTTTCTCTCTTTTTCCAATTCAGTGACCCTATCCAGATGGTTTTCTAGCTGTATGTCCTTTGCATAGTCCATGAAAGCAATTCCTTTATCTTTTAAGCTTAAAGTTCATTCCTACAGAGCTGTTGCTACTTCAGCTGTTCTTTTTGCTTAGGCTTCTTTTGATGACATTTGTGCAGCAGCAACGTGGTCTAACACTCATACCTTTGTGTCCTGTTACAAATTGGGCATTCAGTCTAGATCTTCCTTTGGTTCCATCATTCTGTGGAATGTGCTGTCCTAGAATCAAACTGGGGTTGTTACTAGCTGGGGACTCTGTCCCACAGGTTGGGATTAATGGAGGAGTCAATGTTGTATATAAAAGTTATGTACTTACCAATAGATACATGTTGTCTTCTTCCATCCTTCTCAACTATCCCTCCCTCTTCGCCCTCCCCAAATTGTAATATTTGTTTGTGTCTCCTGACTGGCTGTGCAGACTAGCTTCAAAACTATGTGTGAGAGGATGCTCATGTTGCCCTCTGCTTAGTTCCTGTATAAATTGTTCCATTTCCCTTGAACATTTTTTAGAAGCAATGATGGGCAAACATGATCTGATGAGAGGCAGTTAGAGCACCAAGTTATGGGCAGAGAAGAAGGAGCTCCAGAACTGAAGGTTCTGATAGTTCCAGCATCAGATCAGAGTCAGATCCAATAACCCACAGACTGAGAATGGCAGAATAAGAAAAAAAGTATTTATCATTATGGAAAGTACATAACTTTCATTCTTTTGTCTTACAGGCTGTGCTCACTCAGTGGTTGGGGTGCTAAGTGATCAGTTCAGGCAATTAGTGCAATTCTTCCCCAAAATGTGTTGCTGTGCATGTCCCGTATGTGTGCATGACCAATTACTTTTGTGAGCACATACCTCTTATGAATCACATAAAGCTATTTGATCATTGCTTGGATAGCAGTTGATAAGATGTTTGCTTCTGAGGTCAGGTTACATTGACAATAATCACTAATCAGACAAAGAGAATGAGATTCAACAGAAAAGGAAACTGAAGAAATTCATAAGAGATGGGGGGGGGGTTATCTAAATGAATTACAAATGAATCAGCATGCTTCAACAGTAATCAAAAGTAACTGTGCTAACATTTCAGAAGCTGATGAGGCTGTAGAAAGCAGAGCAGCAAAAAGAACTAGAACAGAGTTTTACCAGCAGTGGGCGTAGTAGGCGAAGTTATGAAACGTTTAAAGGAAGGAACCAGCAAACAGGTTTTTCAGTGTGTGGATGTTTACCAAGATGGAGGAACAGGAACAAGGAGCTGGGCGCAGGTGGTCGGCAAACAACAAGCTGGGGAGTTCAAAAAGCAGTCATGGGGACAAAATCAACAAGGCTATGGTTGGAAAAATAATTTTTTCACAACAAAGGGCAAAAGAAGTTCAACAATAGCAACAAAAATTTCAAAGGGAACTTTTACATGAACAGGAACAAGAGCATGGAATGTGCAGAAAGGAGCTGGAGAGAGTTACCAGCAGTGCCATTGAAAATAGGACAATCATTAACCAAAGCTACTGTAAAGTTGAATTTTAAAATAGTGAATTTTCTGCAGTAGTACTAAATATAGAACAAATAAATGTTCTCAGTAAAGGACTTAATTTTGTGCCCTCGTCAAGGGCATCTATTGTGTCTGTGATAAATACTTTAAGGGGTTTTGTATGAAAAATTAATTTGAAATGTCTTTTTCAAGGCAGGGCATGTAAACAACATTGTTTTAAAAAAAAAGTGTTTTTAATCCCCCCTTAAGGCCAGAGTTAGAAGCATTTTTGCTTACATGTGAAAAAGAAGTCAGGGAACTATTGAATAAACACAACAAAAACTGTATTTATAATATAACTAAGACCGAGAAGGATGCTTTGCAGTTGTTAGTGGATGATAAAGATATTTATATCACTAAGGTTGACAAAGGTAATGCAGTGGTAGTCATGGACTATTTTTATAAAAATAGCATCTATGAGTTACTGGATGATGCTGAATTTTTATGCAGAAGTGAATTGGATTGATATAGATAAAAGTTTTAATTTTATAAAATCACTGACTGAAGAATTGTTAGTTGAAGGAAGAATCAGCAATGAGTTAGCGGGTTACTTTTGTGTGAGTACATCCAAGGTGGGAAGGTTTTTCGGCCTTCCCAAAATACATAAGAACTTGGAGTCACCAAATTTTAGGCCTATAGTGGTCAATGGTGGTAGTAAAACTGAGTCCATGGCTATCTATGTAGATAGATGCTTGCAAAAAATTGATTTCAGCGGAATCATATATTAAGGATTCATTTGATTTTAAAGAAAGTGTGAAGAATGTTTCCCTGAGAGATAATATGCGGTTAGTAACTGCTGATGTATGTTCATTGTACACTGTAATTCCCAATGAAGAAGGAATTGAGAGGGTTACAGGAGTGCTGAGGGGTTGTCCTGATTTTAATGGTGAGGAGATTAGTCTGTTGGCTGAACTTTTAGATGTAATATTGTCTTACAATTTTTTTAGCTTCAATAATAGATTTTTTTAAACAAAATAAAATGTGACTATGGGAGCAGCTATGGCCCTGAGCTATGCCAATTTGTTTATGACTAGTTGGGAAAGAGAATTTATTTTTAATTCTACATTTGCTAGCAATATTTATTTTTACAAGTGCTTTATTGATGACCTTTTTTTTTTTTTATGGGAAGGTTCTGAGTCGGAATTGCAAAATTCTGTGAATATTTAAATTCTGTTACAAGCTATTTAAAGTTTTCTTTTAATAGAAGTAGAATTAGTGTGAATTACCTGGATCTGACTGTGTACAAGAAAGGGGGAAACATCTTGGTTAAAATTTTTAAAAAAGATGTCCAGAGTAACAGCTACTTGGAATATAGCAGTTTGCACAATATGAACTTGAAAAATAATATTGTGTTTGGTCAGCTTGACAGAATAAATAGACTCACTGATGAAGATGAGTATTTTTTGGAAGAATGTGAGATGTTGAGAAAAAAATGTTTAATCAGGGGTTACCCTAGTGGGGTAATAAGTGAAGCAATAGATAAAATTAAAGCTGTGAGGAAGAAAGGGACAATAAAGGATGTTGAAAAGAATACTGTAGGAGTAGATTATAATCTGAATTGTACATTGGAAAATTCAGTAGATATGTACAGTATTAAGCAGATCATCACAAATAATTAGAAATTTTTGAGGAATTTCCAAGAGTTAGGTGCTTTTTTATATGAGAGTCCTATTTTTGTTACAAAAAGAGGGAAAAGTCTTAAAGAATTTTTAGAAACCAAAAAGTTTAATACTCCTATTACTTATAATGGGATGTCAAGATGTGAAGACTACAATTATTGTAAGTTTTTGGTACTGGGGAATAAAATAGTAGTAAAGGCTCAGGACTTTACTATTAATATCAAGGGGAATTATAATTGCAAGTCTAAATTCATTGTGTACCTAGTATTATGTAATTCTTGTAATGGATTCTACATAGGAAGAACTATACGTAGCTTCCGTCGCAGAATTTATGAGCACCTGAGGGCAGTAAAAAAACTGGATGTAACTAATGCCCTAGCAAGACATGTTGTTAACTGTCATTAACAGAGTTAAAGTGAGTTTTAGTTTTACTGTTATTGACCAAGATTTAAATGCGGACAAGAGATGGGATGCAGAAGTGGATTTAAACTGGAAAGAATATGCTTGGCAAGTGTGGTTAAACACAGGTGCATATCCAGGTATGAATGATATGGAAAACTTTAAAGCAGTGTTTTGTAAGAAAGGGTTAAAACACTGTGAATGTTTTGGGTCATGTGACTTGAGCAAACTATAAATGTGAATTTTGTATGTGTGACAACCAGGTCTGAAGAAGTTCTTTGTGAATGAAAGTGCTTACCAGTTGTTTTTTGTTTTAATAAATGTTGAGTGTTTTATTGTCATTCGAAATGCGTATTGGATTTATTACATTTATAATCAGACATATTGTTAATCTGTTATCCCTTCTTCCATATGGTCTGTAGTGTATGTGACTTTAAAAAGAGTAGTAAAAGGTAATTATGTTGCTTATCTCCTATGCTTTTTCTTTAAAGTTGACAACTGTCACAGAGCAGGTCACTTGTAAGGGGAATATTGTAGTAGCTATGTACTAACTTCCACCATAGACTTGTACTCCCCAGATATAGTCATCCTGACAGAAACATGGCTAAAACCTCACATTACCAGTGAGCAAATACTCCCTACAGGTTATGACATACTAAGAGTAGACCGGCTAAACAAGTAAGGAGGCGGTGTAGCTATAATATTTAAACAGCATCTTAACATCCAGATCTTAAAATCATCAGCTCCACAAATAGGCAATGAAGAAATAATATATACCAACCTCAAAATAAACCAAAACAAAACCATCAACATAATTGGATGCTACTTCCCACCTGGACAAAACATCCCTCCACTAGAAAACCTCCTCAGCTGGTCTACCCACCATCTCCGTCAAGAAACTATCATTTTAGGTGATTTCAATATTGACTAGCAATCCTGTTCTGGCAACCATCCAACCCATCATGTAAACCTTCAAGGCTTCACCCAACGAGTCCAGTCGCCAACCAGGACAAATAAAAACTCCAGCAAGCACACTACCCTGGATTGGATACTAGTCAGTAAGAGCCCCCAGTCATATATAACAGGCTGCTTATCGGATAGCCTCAGTGATCACTCCCCAACATTCCTACTCAGACAATACCTACACCAAGCTAAACCTGTCATCTACCGTCAAATACATAAAAAACTAAACTTTAACCTGCTCACATTCATCTCATCCCTCAAAGAATGTAACTGGCATCTTCTAAATTACCTCAGTCTTGATGACGCAGCTGAATTTTTTTAATACTACCTTCCTGAGCATCCTTAATTACTATGCCCCCATAAGACTTTCCAGAATCAAAGCACAACCCTCCCCATGGCTACAGAAAACCACTAAGTCAGAAATGAAAAACAGGGATAAAGCCTGGGAGCACTGGCGCAAAACCAAAACCCCTCAACTAGACAGAAATTCCTAGAACTACGCAATATAGTCAAAAAGCTAATAAAGCAGGACAAATTCCAATACTACCAGTCTGCCCTAGACTCCTCCCAACACAGCCCCAAACAATTCTGGTCCTCCATAAACTCCATCCTCCACCCAGGTAAAGTCAGTACCCCTCCTCCTAACATCCCTCACTCCTCAGAAAATATTGCTACCTCATTCAACAGACATTTCACACAAACCATACTATCATTAGCTAAACAACACAACCCCCCCTCCAACCCACACCTTCAACTAGTAATCTCCCCACTGCCTTCACTTTTTCTCCTGTACCTAACTCCAACATAAAAAAACTCTTAACTAAACTTAAGCCCACCAAATTAGCAGCAGACAACCTCCCAAGTGAATACCTACAAATCGCAGCTGATGCTCTGGCCTACCCAGTATCCATCTTGATTAACCGATCTCTGTCAGAAAGTTACGTTCCCACACTGTGGAAAGTATCACATATAATTCCCCTCCACAAAGGTGGACCCTCCATAGAACTAACCAATTACCGCCCCATAGCTATTCTCTCTCCACTCTCCAAAACACTAGAGAGATGCATACACTCTCAGGTCTCAGGCTACCTCCTTACTAACAACCTCCTTTCCAATACTCAGCATGGTTTCCGACCAAACCATAGCACCACCACTGCCTTACTCTCCTTTACTAACACTATCCTTCAGCATAAAAACAATGGCTATCTCTCCTCTGCTACTTTCCTAGACCTATCTAAAGCATTTGACATGGTCCCACACAAACAACTTATCTCTGTCCTCAATATCCTATCCTTCTCACAATCAGTCACCAACTGGTTTCAGAGTTACCTGTCTGACCGCCAACAATCCGTTGTATGGCAGAATGACATATCTCCCCAACTACCTGTTTCCATAGGGGTTCCCCAAGGATCCATCCTTGGACCCCTACTCTTCTCTGTTTTCACCAATAATCTAGCCTCTGCCACCAAACATGGCACACTCATACAATACGCAGATGACTCAACCATCATCTGCTCAGCCCAGTCCCTACCCAAACTGCAAAAAGTCACACAGGAGGCCTTTTCCTCTGTTGAAACTTGGTTATCTGATGCCCAATTAATACTCAACCCAAACAAAACTAAACTTCTCATCTTCCAACCCACCAAACATACTCAAAACAACTCTCACTTTAACATCACAGCAAAAGACAACACCACTATATACCCAACTGAACACACCAAATTGCTAGGAGTGAAAATAGACAATAAACTAAAATTTGACATTCACATATCCATGACCATAAAAAAAGTCCACAAAAAAATAGGAGCATTATACAGAAATAAGCAACTTCTCACCAAAGCAGCAAAGATTTCAATAGCAAATTCCCACCTTATCTCCACCCTACTTTATGCCTCTCCAATATATACCAACCTAAGGCAATGCGATCTAAACAAGCTAGAGACCTGCTGCAACAAAATCGCCAAATTCGCCACAGGGGCACCCTACCGTAGTCACCTCTGTCTCTCACTTGCTGAACTGGGCTGGCTTGAACTCCCTCACCTCCTTCAATGGTATCAACTCTCACTTGCCCACAAACTAGTAAACCATCCACTAAATGTCCCATCCCTCCAGAATCTACTCCAACCCTATCGCACCACAAGACCACTAAGATCCAGCAACAAAAATCACTTGCAGATCACTAAAGCCAATAACTCTGCTGGTGAAGCACTATTCTCTTGCACCATAGCCAAATTATGGAACTCCCTCCCACCCACAATTACCTCCATACCATCATGCACCCACTTCAAAACTTTACTAAAAGTGCACCTAAAAACATGCTGGCTATGCCCTTGCAACTCCCACTCTAATATCACCCACCCCATCCAACCACTACCTTTCTTTCCACTCCACTAACTACCTTGATTATAGCAAGCTCAGATGCTCATAAGCCTAGTACTTATTATACAGCAGGACCTTCTTATTGTAACATTTGTTAATGTCTGTTATGTACTTCACAGATAAAGATTCTAGTTGTCTACTGATGTACTATGTTCTTCATCTGTAAATATGTTGTAAGTAATTGCTATGTAAATTGTTAATTGCTATGTAATCCAATATAACTACTGTCTGTTTATTTTAACTTTGGAGCTTTTCTCCCCAGGCCTCTGCTGAAAATGGACCTACGTCCAGTCGGACACCCCCGGTCAACAAATATAAATAAATAAACAAATAAATAAATAAACAGAAAGATAACTGGACAGTCACCTTGACTGAGTAATAGATGGACAGATAGATAGATAGATAGATAGATAGATAGATAGATAGATAGATAGATAGATAGATAGATAAAAAAAAACTCCTCTCTCTTGGTGTCTGTCCACTGATCTCAACATTCTGCTTTATGTCTCTCCCTGCATGGCACCCCATCTTGCTTTCCTTTCCCAGGAGTAAAACAAAGTATTGTTTCAGTACCCCTGCTTTTTTACGGGTCGATATTAGAACATTGAATATTTAACATTTCGAATCACTAAAGGTCGACCTTTGGTGATCGAACTGTTAAAACATTGAATGTTCAGAAAAAACAATAAAAATAAAAAAAAACCTAAAGGGTGTAGGATGGGGGGCAAGCCCCCTGCACCCCCCACACCCCCTGCTACTTAAATATACCAACTCCAAGACCGCACTACATTGAAGTAAATGGAAATCTCCCCTTACAGAGATTTCCGTTTATTCGTTCGATGTTCTGCAGTTTCTCTATTCTCATGTCGACAATGTCAGATTCTACATTGTCGGCTTTCGAGAATTTAATATAGACCCTTTTCTACCTAGCCTTCTTTGATTTCCCTCCAGTCTTTGCTTAGCCTGCCTAACTCTTTCCATCCTTATTTCTGTTATACAAATGAGGAAGCCTTTGTTTTCCATCTTGACAGCTTCTGCCATCTCCTTTCAGTTTGGGTTTTTGCTCTCCTCCCCCCTTTGTTTTCTTTCTAATTCTTCTTGTACTCTGACTTCTTAACCACCCTACGTCTTCCTTCCACCCATACCTCTCAACTGTCCAGATTTTTGGCTCATATTTTTTGGCCTTTTCCTCATAATAAATGCCCTGTCTTTTGCAATAATTACTAGCCTTACGTTCCTGTATTGCCACATTGGCCTTCTCCTTTTTTGCTTTTTTACTTTTTCTTCAAGACTGTGCCCACATTTGCTTGTCTAATCCTTCTTGTTATCTCCCACCAACTCAACGTTGACCCCCTAAAAATCATACATTATTTTTCTTGTCATTGTATTCTTGTTATCACCACTTTAAACTATGCAGTGCCATTGTCTCTGATGGACTTGTTGCAACAGTTTTGAGTCTGAGCTGATAACAGGTTATATGCTGCCCCATTAGTGAATGTTGATTGCTAGAAGCAGTGGGCACTAGTAATATATGGAGTGACGGTGTCATAGTCATGTATATAGAAGTAGGTAGAAGAGAATGCAAGAAAGAGGGAAACGTCAGACGTGCACTGAGTCACTAAAGGAACTTCCAGTGAGTGACAATGCAGTGAAATTAACTCACTGAAAGCCATTTTCAGAAAAATTCAGGCTATTCTTTTTGCAGGTGAACACCTCCCATGGGAGGACTACCCTAACATATATAAATATATTACTCCACTGTTAAATAACACTAGAGTAAAGGATAACCTCCATTATTGCTGAAGGGGGGGGTAAGTGAAATTGATTTCCAGTATTGGCATTTGCTGGTAATGTGTTCATACAAGCAAGAGGCTCCCAAAATTATATATGAAGATTTGTTCTTTTACATTTACTTTTGGGCACAGTGGTGCAGTGGTTAACGTTGTTGCCTCACAGCAGCACATCCTCCCTGCATTTGCATGTGTTTCCTCTGGCTGCTCTGGTTTCCTGCCACATTCCAAAGACATGTATCTGGAGTGTTTCTCCCAGGGCCTCCACTGAAAATAGGCTCTGTCCTAGTCGGACTTTCCCAGTCAACAAATGTTAACTAACTAACTAACTAACTAAATAAATAAATAAATAATACAGCTCAGTATGAGTGATATGCATCTCAATAAATGAATATTCACCATCAACCTTACTTCACCTGTTGTCTTTTAGTGTTGTATAAAACTACTAATGAAATAATATGTTTTAATTTTTCTGAAAAAAAAGGCATTCCTGGACTTTTTAATATGTCTTTCTTACTTTTTCTGCCAATAGGCTTGCCACAGAGCACTTTCAACAATGTTGCAGATTGTAGCAGCACTTCATGGGATTGTATCCTTCCTCCTCAGTTTTGCTCAGCTTGGAGCCTGTACCACAACCTATTGTTCCAATAAAACAAATTTACTGTCAGCTGACTGGGGAGGTCTGCAGGGTATTGGTAAGTACCAGTAAAAATGCCAGAGTCAAAGAAATGATCATTTACCCACTGAAATTTCAAACATTTGCAATCTCATCAGTGAGGTGAAAAGTTATGAAGATATAAGTTTTATATATTTATTTTTTCTGCATTTATAGAAGCATGACGATGATACTAAAAAAAAAGCACACTACGCCAACCAAGAAAAAGTAAAACCAAAAAATGAAAAAGACTTAGTTAAAAAGCTAGCTCTGGAAAACCACCAACCACATGGGTAAAAATAAATATTTTTATGAAAAATTGTAATAAAAAGTAGATAAGCGCTTTCATCTCTTAGTAATATGGGACTTCATCAGAACAACTAATACGTTCAGAACACATCTATTTAAATAACCAAAGGCAGGAGACACTTCCCTAATTAATGACCAATTCTAATTTAAAGGTACAAGGACATTTTAAAACAATACATTACATAAATAAAACAATACAATGTCATCAATACAAATATTTATAACAACAGTAGTTAGAACAATGAATAAAAAATAGATAGAAAATGACTGTGGTGTGAATAAACCAAAACCATAAAAAAACAGTCTATTCTCTGTAAAACTAAATATACTTGATGAAGCATTACTATAAAAAAATTGCTGTAAGTATCAAAGTACTAGTAATGGAAATGCATTCATTGAGACCAGGCTTGTCAATTGCATCAAGACCCAACTGCCATAACAGTTCCATGTATTCTGTCTAAATACCCAGGAGCCACCTCTAGGATTCTAAGGTACTTGTTCCAAAACAAAAATATTTTTTTTGTGTGGTACACAAGCAATTTTGTGCTTGTAAAAAGCATTATTCTCATTTTTGTTTTTAACATCTTAAAGATGTTCATAAATTCTTCTTCAGAGGGGGCACTCAGTTTTACCAACATAAAAGGAAAAACAGGCATCCCAAAACTATTTAATTACCTGTGTGGTTGGTGTTGCTCTCGAGCTGGCTTTTTAACCAAGTTTTTTTTTCATGTGATGATAATATTAAGGAGGAAATTGTAAGGAAGAAGACAATTGCTTTATAGGAAGGATTATAGAATGTTAACTGTTCAAAAAGGGAGTTGGTACAGAAGCATTAATGGTATAAGGATACTGCTATAGGTTGTATAATTCTACTTGGGTAAGAGCATGCAAAGCAGAGAGAATGAGTAAAGAGCCATTACTGCTACATCCCACACTAAATATACTGCAGGGGCTGCAGTAGCAATTGGGATGCCTGATTAAAAATGCCATGTCCTGATGGTATGAGATGCCACCCACCTCTGGAAAGTAGGTGGAGAGAGAACTCCTCAGTCTATATTCAGCCCTCGCAAAACAGTACAGAGGGCTGCTGGTACTTGGCCAATCAAATTGTGGAGCTTTTTGCTGTCATTCCCTGCCATCAGATAACCACTACTGAAAGCTTGCATATATTAAAGAGAAATAAAAAATGCCATGGAGCTCTTTACCAAGGGAAATATTTCACCTGCCCTGATCTACATTTGCTTCTTACCCCTCCTAGTTCATTTTTACTTATCTTTCTCATGGGGAATTCTCTTGTTGTGGAATTATACAGCTGGATTCCTAACAACACTTTTTCCATAGTTCCATATTTACAAATACTGGTGTCATATTAGTGTGCATAGCATAGCATTTACTGTTTTTCAGGATACTAGGAACTTTTTCTGTACATCTAATTCTCTAGATTCTTGCCATTTAAGCTACTGCCAAATGACTGTGAAGAATAATGTTAACTGTTATAGCCCAAACTATTTTTAAACATGGAACATGCTGCCTTACTGACCACAGAGAAACACTGGCAAGCACTGTCTTAAGTTACTTATTGTCAGACCAGCAGTTGCATAACAGAACCATTAATGTTGCTTTATCAATGTATGTACATGTTTGTCAGTTATTCTGGGCATCAGCCATGAGCTGAATTTATTCTGTAAACATTTTTTCATTGCATCTGAAGAAAAGAAGACAAAACAAAGGAGTTACATGAAATTCACATTTGAAAGTGCATCTTGTGTTTCTGCTGAGTTACAGCCACATGAACATGTATATTACAGTTTTATCACTATGTTTCTACACAAATACTTCAGCAGGAAATAGTTTTATTTGCACCTTTATTTGTGTCATGATTTTCCCCCAGGAGCTGAACTTCATGAAATACAGAAACAGATTGACTCACTTAAGAATCCTAGAAGTCCCAGTGAGGTGATCAGCCTGTTGAACCTTCGAAGAGAAGTCCTATTTTTGCAGTTTGATGCTGCTGTCAGGCATTTAATTCGGTAAGAAGTTTGAGTCAGTTATGTCTGCACTGCACTCAGGTTCATGTTGACCTTATAAATACTTTCTAACAACCAGATAAAGAA
Source organism: Protopterus annectens (assembly GCF_019279795.1). Classification (NCBI taxonomy): domain Eukaryota; kingdom Metazoa; phylum Chordata; order Ceratodontiformes; family Protopteridae; genus Protopterus; species Protopterus annectens. The sequence continues at coordinate 1,056,821,262 of NC_056725.1, read as the reverse complement.
TCATGTATATGAAAAGATCATAGGTCCATTACATTTACACTCTTTTACTTTTTATGTTGTATATCAAATGAGTGTTTCTCACCCACTGATATTAAACAGTCAGCACATTTATCTAACATTTCTGTTGTGATTTATCAAGGTCGTTTTTACTCTTGGAATTTATGTTCTCAGGCTGTAATGTATGATATGGTACCTTGTGTTTGATGCTGAATGCAATGTCCCATTGTATGGACTCTCTCAGTATAGCCTGTCCATCTCGACTGCCACTGATTATCTCTTAACTACCTAAGACACTTGCCTTAGTTTTCTCCCTAATCCATGCTCATCACCGTCTCCTACTGACCAACATTTGATGGTATTTCATCCACTTTCATATATTTGTTTCTGTCCTGTTTCAGTGAGTCACTGCCTCATGCCTGGTTAGAAGTACAACCAGTCATATAACTGTTATGTCACCCCTTTGCTCCGCAGTCATTTGCCTGTCATAGTCATTATATCCACATAAATGATCTCTAACTTTCTTCAGCTGATGTTTATTTCTTGTTTGGCTTACTGCTCTCAAGAGTTATAATCAGAATTTCATAAACCAGACTATTACAATTTCAGGTTTTCCATCTATTGGCAGTTGAATGTTGTATCCTAGTTTCCCTTGGTGTTTCAGTACTGATGACAGTTATTCCTATAATGCATGCAGTAACAGAGTAGAGGTTTTACCAGTCTTGTTTTTTTAAATCTTCCATCAAGAGCAGCAGAAGTCCATATTGTTTTCTCTCAGTCCCTTTCAGATTACTCTGACTAGATCAGCTCAGCTCCTGAGTATTTTTTGCTTCCATGCTTTCAGTAGATCCTCTTCCTTGGCAGAAAAGATGATAGCTTGTAGATATTCCATAACCCTGCAGTCTGTAATTGGACAGAAACATCGTTTTCCCTCAGATCATGTATTTTAATACTGACTAAAGCTAGCTTTGACCGAGTTACAAGGTCTAGGCTGACTATAAAACTGAAGACACATTCACATTGGAAAGAGACATTTCTAGCAGTTATCAATAGATTCAGTATCACACTTCTTTTTTTAAAAATATCTGCATAAGTAATACCGCAGAAAAGAAAGTAGAAAATTATGATTGTCTCTGCTTGACACAGTGATGTGTTAACAAGGCTTCATATACTGGGTGACAGGATAATACAATATTCAGAAACTTAGGAAGGAAGATTTGCAGACCCTTCATAATGAATGAACAAGAACCTGTTCCTAGTGCACTGGGCCTACATGTTGCTTTACAAACTGATGACTTGCACCAGGACGGCCTTACTATAGCATTTAATTGTTTGGGATATTTTTGATTCCTAAACTGTAATTATCTTTTGTCAAAAGTTAATGCCCTCTAAGTTTGAGTACACATTCTTTTTGTGTGACAGTCTTATCACTTACTTTAATTCTCCCCTTCCCTGCCATCAAACATAATGCAGAACTAAAATGAATTCAATGAACACAACCTTCTTATAACAAAAAAATACTTATATAACAGAGCATTCCCAACTGTCTTTGTAATCAGTATGTTTTTGTTAGTCATCAAATGTTTATTTTTTTATTTTATTTTATTCTGTATTAATTTGTTTGCTTTCAACATTCTCTGGGCACCCATATTTTGAGAGGAGCTCTTATCCCAGCATCATTGATGACCTTCTTGTGCTTTACAAGATTGAGCCTTGGTAGAAGAAGATAATGTCTTCTGCTCTGCCTGCCTAATGGACTGCCACCTAACCAGACAGTGGTCCCCTGTCACCCCTGTAAAGTGGGCTTACCGGGTTAACAAATGTGTAAAGTTCATTACATACCTTTTAGAAATTCTTGCTAATGCTGCTGTTTAGAAATTACAGATCACATATTAAGGCTGACATAGTGAAGCCATAGAATTACACATCATAATCTCCTTGAGTATGTCAAAAATATTCCAGCTTTTGACTGCTTACCCATGGAAGTAGGCAGGTATGATATTCACTGACTGTTTAATCACTAACTTAGAGGAATCATTATTGTGGCTCACTATTTATTAAATTTTTCTCCAGCCTCCTTCAAATATGTTTTTTTAAAACTGAATGCAGTTGTTTCAAAACAAATAAGCCACGGATGACAAGTGCAACATACCCATTCCAGTGTATGTGAGTCCATCAAGCAAATAATTTAGTGAACTGCTACAAAACTGAACAACTGCATTGAATATCACAAGTTCCTGCTTACAGTTTCTACACTTCAGCAAAAAATAACTTTAAGAGCATAGTAACATTTTCAGAAAAAGAAAAAAAGTCCATGGTTAGCATGGATTCTTACTAAGACCAGTACATCAAATTAAAAATAAATACATACATACATACAAACACATAAATAAGTAAATAAAATCTTCTTTCGGCTTTTCCCGGATTGGGGTCACCACAGCGGAACTCCGGTCCGCTAATGATTGACAGTAGATTTTTTACGGGTGCCGAGGTGCCAGCTCAATGCTTAACCTTCAGTGAAGGTATGCCCATTCTACGCATGTCTTTTCAATGCCACTCGACCACGGGGAGGACATGCAGACTCCACACAGAAGGTGCTCCAGCCGAGAATCGAACGGGAGAACCTCTTGCTGTGAGGCGACAACGCTACCGCTGCACCAACGCGATTGAAAATCCAGCTTCAGCACTGTATGGATGTTCTATTTTGCCAAACTAAGAGATGTTAATTAAAGCTGAACTAGCATCATATTCTCTGGGTACTGTTTCTAAAACAGCAATTACAAAAGAAAGTAAGACATAGCATTTTACCATAAAATTTATGAATCTATAAATGCCACAGTGGGCACAATGATTCAGAGACTAGTGTGCTAACAGAAAAAATCAAGTAAGTAAACCTTGCTGCCCCTGACATAGATATGTCAAAGAGTCAAATCTAAATATTCTCCTTTAATTCCAAACAATACCCAATATCATTAAAAAACAAAAAGACAAAAATTAAAACTCATGATTATCAAATTTAGGGCCTGAAGTACAAAGTATCAACAGTGCAAGATATAAAAAAAAAAATGAGAGACATTTTTTTTTTAACTTGGAGACAAGGTCTAGGAAATATAACTTTTGCATAATTGTTGTTCCGGAACATTCAAAACTAATTCAGCCACTTATGAATATTATTCATGTGGCATTTGCAATAATTTTACCCAAAAAATCTGTCAGAGGAGATCCCAGAGCAACTCTGTCTTGATAATAGTGCTCAAAATTCAGACTAAACCCAGATCTTATAAACTAGCACAGAACATTTTTTTTTTCAGTGGGAGCAATAATACTGAGTTTAGGAATCTAATCTTTATAATTTTTGGGTTGATAAAATATAAATTGTGATTTAATGCCTAAGGCAGTCTACCAAGAGGGTATTACTCAACAAGCGTACAATCAGAAGTTTCTCAACATCAGCAATCTGAAAAGCTATTGAGAGGGCTCTGTTACAACTCTTTGTTGGTAGCCACACTTTGAGGTCTGCTGTGAAATTGATGGCTACTCTGACTACTAGGTGTAGGAGTTAGCTGATCATTTTTGGTGGGACAGTATTCTTGTTTGAATGCTAACCTTGTATATCAGTATGCACTGTATGAGTGCTAGTATGTTTTAATCGAATAAGTGACTACAGATTAAAGAAACACTACATATATTTCTATGGTTAGTGATTAGATTACTGTGTACTCAAATGGAGATAATCAGCTGATGATCAAGTTACCTCTGGGATAATCCATTGCAGTGGTATTGTTTCAAACCTATTTATTATAATAGTGACTATTGCATCAGTGCATTATCACTAGTTGGTCACATAGGAGTACAGCTGCTAGCCAGCTGTACATGTGATGCTAGTCTAGACCAATAGACTGTGTACTAGTGTCAAGGCCTTCAGTAGTCTGTCTCTATCAGGGTAGCACAATTGTGTTTTCAGTTCTTATATGTCATCCCAAGTAGAAACATGACCTAAGAGAGAAGGATGTGTAAAGATCTGATGCACTATAGCAAACCCTCATCAGAGGAATTACTCAAACCTTTGAAATAATTCCCTGTTGGAAAGATTGAAAGGTTTGGACTTAGATTGCTGAGTGCCAAAACACACAGTGAAAAAGACCAAAAATACAGAAGACTGAGTGTTGAACATTGTTGTTTTCATTTAAACATCTTTTTTGCAGGGTCAAGTCCCATGCACCTCTGATTTGGGGGCCAATTTCTCCACACCCCTTGAAATTACATATGTTGAGAAATGTCAGTCTTGGAGTAAGCATGTGTAAGTCCAGATTTTCTCCTTTTAGTCTACATAGTTCGAGACTCTGCAATCTGAGTCCTGACATTTCAAATGGTTACAGCTCTCATTATGGTTGCCCCAAACTATGTTTGTGTGAAATTTAGTATGTAATGAGCTGTCTTATTAAAACATGATTCCATTAAAACCCTCCAGAAAGAAGTACTATGTATTCAAGTCTTACATCATATTCTACTGCCTCTCCCCCAAAAAACACACACAGGTACCCGAAATGGTCATCTAGAAGCATATCACCATAAGGAGATGAAATTTTATTTTATAAAGGCTATTTTCTTTATTTTTGACATTTTAAAATAATGTTTGAAACATTTTTTTTTGTCTGTACCACTCTTTTGTGGTGGCAAAGAGCTTATTCATTCAAGTAATGAAATAAGAGTTTTTTTTTTTTTCGGTACTCACTCCCTGACCCAGTGTTGGCTTCAGAGTTTCTACTGTGTGCACACATTCCACCCTCTCTGGGTACTTCTAGAACTCCATCAAAGAGTTCTGGATTCCTTTCTTCTCTGGATGTGTCACCTGACTTCTTGGGAAGTTCACCTTACTGGTGGACAGCCTAGAACTAAGGAACAAGGACCCTATATGTTGTCATGAGCCAGGTACTGCAAGGTATCACACTTGTGGCATATGACTAAGCAGTACTCAGAAGAACATAAAATCTGAATAACACTGTTCAATGTCAATTTGACTATTTTGTTTCACTATTTTGAACTCCTAGTGATTCAGCTTTCATGATAAATGTGTTGCACAGTTAAATGTTTGAGTAAACTTAATGAGTTTATAATGCATAGAATTTATTCTGTTGAACATCCAAGCTGCCCAGGCAACACCAAAGAGATAAACTCACATCTCACAGTCTAGACTGCTTCAAAAGCACAGAGTCATCACTGTAATGATGAATACTGCTAAAAACTGTCATAAACTTCAGGTTACAATAAAAGTCTTCCACAAAACTGATGCTGCTGCAAAAGTCCCAAACAAATGAGGTAACTGCAGGCTTAACAATCCCCCGTCTCTTTAAAGAAAATATAAAGGGTAACATTTTCCAGAGATTTAACAGCTGATTTGGTATGCTATTTTCCTTCTTCAAGTGCCTTTGCAAACCCTAGGACAGAAGCAGTTTTTTTGTTCCAAACCATAGGATATGTGAATTCTCTGTGTTTGAATGAGTTCTTATAGTCCACTGATTTCCAGGTGAAGCCTTTTTTTTTCTTTTTTCAGGGTTTCTAAGGTTAATGCTTCAACCAAAGAATAGCTCTCTGTGACACAGATTATATGAATGATGTTTAACCTTAGGTCACCAGCCATAAGTTTCTAGTAGGGCATATTCTCTTGAGAGGGTACAGTGTATGAGATGTGTCCTGATGTTCAGCATTAAAACACTGTTGTAGTAACCAAAACTGTTTGGGCTATATCCTTTGACCAGTTTATTAAGTTAAAGGACACCTTCCACTGCTCTGCCAATAGCTGAAGCACAGCCCCGTATAAAAAGCAGGTAGAGCACTACCTGAGCAAATGTATGATGATTTGTTATAGTTGGATGTTACTCAATCTGCAGCTGTTCCATCTGTTTTTATTTGCTTTAGGGAATATTTCCCGAAAGATTGTAGTTTACCCAATAGTCAACCTCCTTACCCTAGATAGGTTATGTAGGTATGTCAGATTCCCAAATTCTTGATCTGATGTCAGTATTCATCCATTCCTTAACAACTGGGTTCATATCTGATCCTCAGATTCGCATATTCTTGATCTGAGGTTGTCAATATTCATCCATTCTTCAATAACTGGGTTTGGATCTGATCCTCAGATTCCCAGATTCTTGAACTGAGGTTATCAATATTCATCCATTCCTCAACAATTGGGCTCAGATCTGATCCTCAGATTTGATTCGGCCATTATTTTCAGCTCATGGCCAATGACAAACTCTCAAGCTCCTCCCTCACCCATAATGCTCTATCCCCTAACATACCTCAGATCTCATTTGCACTTTTCTGTTCAGATGTGGTCGCTGTGAGCTCTTGAGCTTAGTGTTGTTACTTTGGAGATAAGTCTAAAATTATTTTTCTCTTTATATCCCTATTTCTTACATAATATAACCTTTAAATTTATCTGTTGTTATTGTAGTATCTGCTTTACCTCCCTTTTCTACACTTTGTGTACTCTTTTTTTACCATAGTTGATAAACCTTTCCTCTACCCCTTTTTATGCCCATAACGTGTATTCTTGATACCATTCTTGGTATCTCTCTCTCTCTCTCTATTTCTTCTTTTCTTGCTTAAAAAAAAGAAAAAGAAAGTTTCTTGTATTTTTCTGTTATTTATTGTTTAAAAATGTCTAAACTGTCAGGGTTAAAAAAATAAACAAAGTAAAATGGCCAAGTTACGTCCAAGTAGATAATTTTAAAACAAGTAAAAACAATAAATAGCAGCAAAGTTATAAACCACAAAGCTTTTGGATTACTCCTTCCTCAGTGTGATACAAAACTGCTAAACATATCTTTATTTAATTAAAAAACTAAATGCATAATGAGTGAGGCAGTCAACCGGATAACTAGAATGTAATTCAGTTAAGAACACAATCTATTTAAAGAGATAATACAAAATAGTACATACTTTACTTTTCAAATTTTTATGTTTTTATATATAGTGTTATTTCTTCAAACACAACTGTTTGCACTTTAAAATAGGCTTAATATATATAGTAGAATTTATGCCAGGAAATCTATCAGCTTGCAATTTAACTATCCAGCTATATTCCTTCAATTCGAAGTCATTGTTCTTATCACCTCCCCGTGTATTGGTGAAACATATGCTTCTCACTCTGAATACAAAATTATGTTTATTGTTTGACTCCATAACATGTTTTGCTATTGCATTTGTTAAGATACATCATCTAGTATCGGATTTATGTTCTGTAATGCATTCACATAGATTTCTGGTTGATTTCCCGACATAGAAACTAAAACATTGTTCACAAGTAGCTAAATAAATTATGTTAGTAGTATGACAAGTAGCTGTGCAGGTAAAAGAAAAAGACTTGTGTGTAATGGGGTGTATAAACATGTTATTCTTAGAAATAACACTGCATACTGAACAATTTAGACATGGAAAAGTGTCCTTTCTATTAAGTTCAAATTTATTCCGTGATTTCTGCCGGAAATCTTTGTAGCCTAATTTGCTTTTTAAATTAGATGAATTCTTATAGGCAAATTTCGGGTTAGATGTAATGATATTAGTTAATTCTGGTAGGGCCATTAAAATCCCCCAATTATTAGAAATAATTTTCTTGACATCAGCTGTACATCTACTATATGTAGTAGTATAGCGTAAAAATATTTGTTCTACTGTCATTCCCAGCTGTATGTGCATTGTTATCATTATATAATGCTGAAAAATAAGGTTTAGCTGTAGTTTGTTGTTGTTCTAGAACTGATCTTTCTTCTTCAGCTAATAACTTAGGATCGTAGCCCCTTTGTTGAAATTCACAATTCATGTCATGCATTTGTTCTATACATATATTATCATTAGTGTTTAACCTGCTAACTCTATAGAACTGACTTTTAGTGACACTTTTAAATATACAGTGTATCAGCTGGGCCATCCAATCAAACCTCGGATTATCGTTGAGCCTCCACTGCCATCCAATTGAAACTACTCGAGGTAATAACCAATCTGAACCGAGATTCCTTCAGAGGGAGGTCCTTCACCAGGAAGAGAACCAGAGATGCGAGCATAGGTCCACAAGAGCTGGGAATGACAGCAGAACAAATATTTTATGTTATACAACTACATATAGTATACGTATAGCTGATGTCAAGAAAATTATTTCTAATAATTGGGGGATTTTAATGGCCCTACCAGAATTAACTAATATCATTACATCTAACACGGAATTTGCCTATAAGAATTCATCTAATTTAAAAAGCAAATTAGGCTACAAAGATTTCCGGCGGAAATCACGGAATAAATTTGAACTAAATAGAAAGGACACTTATCCATGTCTAAATTGTTCAGTATGCAGTGTTATTTCTCAGAATAACATGTTTATACACATCATTACACATAAGTCTTTTTCTTTTACCTGCACAGCTACTTGTCATACTACTAACATCATTTATTTAGCTACTTGTGAGCAATGTCCTAGTTTCTATATTGGGAAATCAACAAGAAAACTATGTGAACGCATTATAGAACATAAATCCGATACTAGAAGATGTATCTTAACAAATGCAATAGCAAAACATGTTATGGAGTCAAACAATAAACATCATTTTGTATTCAGAGTGATAGACATACGTTTCACCAATACATGGGGAGGTGATAAGAACAGTGACTTAGAATTGAAGGAATATAGCTGGATAGTTAAATTGCAAGCTGCTAGATTTCCTGGCATAAATTCTACAAGATCTATTAAGCCTATCTTAAAGCGCAAACAGTTGTGTTTGAAGAAATAACACTATATATAAAAACATAAACATTTGAAAAGTAAAGTATGTACTATTTTGTATCATCTCTTTAAGCAGATTGTGTTCGTAATTGAATTACATTCTAGTTATCTGGTTGGCTGCATCATTTATTATGCATTTAGTTTTTTAATTAAATAAAGATGTGTTTAGCAGTTTTGTATCACACTGAGGAAAGAGTAATCCGAAAGCTTTGTGGTTTATAATTTTGCTGCTACTTATTGTTTTTACTTGTTTTACAATAAACTACTTGGACATAACTTGGCCGTTTTACTTTCTTTGCTTTGGACTAATTTTATGAATGGCAAGTGCACTGCAGGCTCAGTTGTTTTCATGTTTAGGGTTTAAAAAATGGCACTTTCTAATTCTCATGCTTTATGTGTGTATTGCCTGGGCACAGATCATCTTCAAATAGATTGCAAGATTTGTAAATCTTTTAGTCCTATGGCCATAGTGGACAAAAAAATGAATTGATTTTAAAAAGTTTGTTTCCTTCCTCTCTCTCAGAAGCTCTATCTGGGACTCAACCCACCAAACCAAAACAAAAGGAGCTTTCTGGCAAACATTCTGGACCATCATATTTGGATACCATGTGAAACCCTGGAAGATAAAGCTTAGAAAATTGGATTCAATGCCTGCTCCTTCTCCAGAGTTGGCATTAGAGACTAAATTGACTTCCTCGGATCCTATCTTTTTTGATCCAAAGTCATTACCTAGGACCCATTACTCTCCCACAATAGATCCGGTACTCTCTTGGATGCCATCTGCACTTTTTGGATTCCCAACGGTACTCCAGCTCTCTCTCAGTTGCATCATCTCATTTTATTAGTAGTTGACTGAGGCCGATGCGGATGGAACGATGAGGAAGTTTTTCTCAGCACAAATTCAGATGGGAGTTCTTCCGTCAGCTACCCTCTCAGGTTAGGAAGCCCTTGCTAGTACTACACCTCCAATCTCAGCACCTTCTCTGATCCATCTTGTCATTTCCAAGCCCTTGGATCTTAGTCTGCAGATCCATCTGTTTTGGATCCAGCAATCATAGCATCTTCGGCTTTGAGGATTTCTCTGAGGGAGTCAGCTCTGAGTGCTTGAGGGCTGGATGACTCTCAGAGTGGCGTTATAGTCAAATCTGAAGCTATTGTAGCCATGCCTGCCCCTCGGAGCTTCGGCACTGGATAGGTCACCTCTGGCCTATACCTCAGGTGGATTGCCTTCAGGGCAGGGGGAGCAGATGGGTTGAAAGCTTGGCTTTTTGGCTCCATCGATTTCCTTCTTCCCAAAGCCTTCTGCCTTTGAGGTGGTGGAGAGAGTTTTGTCTGCTTTGACAGGATGGACAGTTCCTCCCCCCATCAGATCTCCCCTCTGGATCCTGTAAGTCTCTGTGCTTTGAACCAAGTCATTTCACTCCACAGGGACAGACAGCCCAAAGTCTCCAGGCTACTTAGCGTATTACTATTTCTTCTGATACTTCTCCAGTATACCCCACTGAAGAATTCCCTTGGAAGAGGATGTGCAAGAAGAGGCACATGGACTCTCCTTAGGAGTTCCTCACTGAAGATACAAATTTCAATTACAGGGAAGGGTCCCCAAGATCTCCATCCGAAGATGTCTCATTTGGAGGCATCCTAGAAATCCTTACACAGAGGGGTGGTTGGTCCACTGATAGCCCTTCCAAAGAGGAATCTGTATCTCTGGAGGCCTTTAAATGTGACCCATCTACCTCCTGGGTGACTCTGTCCATTAATGAGCTCATTGATTTCATCTCTAAGTGAGCATGGAAGGAACCAGATACAGATGAGCTAATCCCCAAAAGACCAGACCGGATTTTGGCACCATCTGCAGGAAAGGAATTTTGGAGCAAGGGAGTTCCTGTAGATGCCATGGTCATGGTGGTGGCAACCAAGAATGAACTTGTGGAGCAGAGTTCTTCTGTCCATCCCCGTAACAGGGAGTCTAGGGTTTCAGACAAATTTGGGAAGCTTGTGTATGCTTCAGCGACCTTTGCACTCAGATTGCTGAATTATTTGGCACACTTCACAGGATTACAGAGGGATCTAATTAAGGAACTTTCAAACTCCCTCTCTGTGACCAGTACTCCTGAGGCTCAGTCTTTGTGGTCTTGCAGTTGGCTATCTTTCAATCAATCACTAATTCGTCCATGAGGCTTATCTCCCATGCAGCTGAAGGTACCTCAAGTGTGGTGGGTTCAGGCATTTCTATTAGGAGGCATGCCTGGATGCACTTATGTTGTGTAACTTTGTGGAACCCTTCAAATCCTCTTTCATCAAATGCTGCTTTTGACAGAAGCTCTTTGTTCGGCCCTAAAGTTAAAGACACACTCTCCAGGTGCGAGCAAGATGGAAGGACTCTGTCTGCAGTTGGAGTACATTTTTTGGTACCTCAAAAGACCTTTTCCAGGAATCAGTGAGGATGTCAGAAAATGTGGTTTAAGAAGCCCCAAGGTCCTTTCCCAGGTCCCTATGGAGATAGATCCCCCCAGGGGCAGAGGGTGGAACTCAAATGGAAGACACTGACAACATGGCAGAGCAGGCTTACAGAACCAGGGGTTCAGAGATTATTTCTCCGACAGACCCTACCAGAGCTCCTTAGTCTGCCTCTGGAGGCAATCGGGGGTCCTTTATCCCTGCACCAAGAGCCTGGCTAGACTTTACAAAAGATACATGGGTGCAGAAGATTATTTCTAGAGGTTATAGAATTCTGTTTTTCCTACCACTTCCATCTGTATGCAAAATTCCAGATATTCCACCTAGTCAAACGAAAGCAGTAGCACTAGAAATACAAAAGCTGCTAGAAAAAAAAGTCATCTAAGAGGTCCCATCAAACCAGATAGAATCCAGAACTTACTCAAGATTCTTTTTAGTGCCAAAGAAAACAGGGGACTTATTTTGAATCTCAGCAGTCTGAACAAATCAGTTCAGCGCACCAAGTTCTGGATGGTCATGGTTCAGTCCATTCTGCCCTTTTTATGTAAGGATGACTGGTTGTGGTCAGTAGACTTTCAGGATATGTACTATCACATAAAAGTGAACAGACAATCCAGAAAGTATTTACGCTTCCGGCTGGGAGTCAGTCATCACCAGTTCAGAGCACTGCCCTTTGGCCTCACCACAGCCCCCAGGGTGTTCACCAAATCCATGGCAGTAGTAGCAGCTCACTAGAGACTGCAGAGATTATGAGTGTTTCCATACTTGGATAACTGGCTCATTACCTCCCTGACCAGGCATCTACTGATAATAGCTCGAGAAGAGGTACTCAAGACACCCATCTAGGGATAACTATAAATTACAACAAATCTCAGTTAGAATCATCTCAGACAATGGACTTCATAGGAGCCATTTTCAGCACAGTATCCATGACAGCTTCTCTTCCTCTATCAAGAGTACAGACTATCAGATTCCAGGTCAGGAAAATAATTCACAGCTCCACAATCTCATCCCAATTAATCCTACAGGCCTTGGGATCAATGTCTGTAGCTATAGTTCTTGTTCCACTAGCAAGATTTCCTATGAGGATTCTTCATTCGATGTTAGGAAATCAATGGTCCATTCTTCATCAATACATGTCTGCTCTGAAAAGAATTACCCAAACTTGCAAAAGATACCTTTGGTAGTGGATGCACTGAGATTGGGTTCTACAAGGCCATCCTTTCATTCTTCATCAATCCAAGGTCATAGTGACCACGGATGCATCCCAGATTGGGTGGGGGAGGCACTTCCTGGGAAATACAGTTCAAGGCACATGATCCCCCCAAAGACTTCCATTTGCATATCAATTTCTTGAAAATGAGAACAGTGCTGTTAACTTGCAGGCCTTCCAGGTCTCTCTCCCTTCTGGGACAGTTGTAATTCAGACGGACAACATGTCCATGGTTTGGTACATCAACAAATAAGGAGCAACAAAATCTTACCCCTTATGTCAAGAAGCTCTCAGAGTTTGGCAATGGGTAATCTCATCCAACCAATTTCTGTTACCAACACCCATTCTGGGGAAATCCAGTGCGAGAGCAGAGTAGTTGAACAAGTCCATTCTATTACCTCAGGAGTGGTCTCTCAACAAAAATGTTGCAGAAATTATTTTCGGCAATTGGTTCAGTCATGCTGCAACCTATTTGTTTCTCCCATGAGTAACAAGTGCAGCAGGTTCTTTGCCCTAATCCCCCTGCCAGGGGAGCCACCAAGTGATGTTCTTCTGCACGATTGGTGCCCCAGTCTCCTAGGTTCCCTATTACGCTGTTGCAGATGCAGGTTGTCAGATGCGTCTTTGTCAAACAGTAAAGTGCGAAAAGGCAAAATAGTGAAGCAGCGTTTCAGCGAATTCTTTCCCTGGGAAAGAATTTGTTTGGCCGCTTTCACTACTTTGCCTTTTTGGCACTGTAGTGCAATGTCAGAGTTGGTATATTTACGTAGGGGGGGAGTGGGGGGCAAAGCCCTCCACGTTAAGTAATGTTTTACTGTTTTTTTTTTTTCAGAACAGCAATTGTTTTCCATTGGAAAATAATTGCTGTTCTGAAGTTTCGACATTGTAAGCTTTCACTTACATGGGGTCGATTATCTGTCATTCGCTCTTCTGAGCATGTGATATGATAATATAGACCCGTCTCCTATATGAGTATCGTCCAATTCCCTTAATCCCCAAATTTCTGCAGAAGGCATCCTGATTGAAGAGCAAAGTCATTCTCATTGCCAGTTACTGGCTTCGAGAAATTTGGTTCCCCTTCCTTTGTCCTAATCTAATGTACCCTCCTTGGAGTCTGGATCCAATTCCAGACCTTCTCTTTCACCTGATAGGTATGATTCATCCAGTTATCTCAAACCTAAGACTGACTACATGGTTTCTCCATTTCAATTGATAGCCGGCAACATACATATGTTGAGCTCCAGATACAAATTTCTGTTTATACGTTGCTAAAATTATCTTTATGCTGTAAACCAGCAAACAAGGTCTGAGGTATGTTAGGAGGATACAGCATTATGGGTAAGGAAGGAGCTTGAGATTTTGTTAGTCACCACAAGCTGAAAATAATGGCCGAGTTGGATGTGAGGATAACATCCTAATGCAATTGTTGAGGAAGAATGAAAATAGAAAACACAGATGGAATGTATGGTGAGTACATAACTTTTTTTTTACCCCCAAACCACCCTGCAGTGATTTTCCCCATCCAAACCTGCTTCTGCTAGATAGACTAGCTAGATTACTAATGTTATTCCCATTCCCTTTGACATACATGGTTTTTGATAAATTTGGGAAGAAAGCATGTTCTTCTGCCACTTTAATATTCAGAATTTTAAACCACCAAGCTCATATGGTAAAGTTTTTATGTCTATATTTTGAAAACATGAAAACATCAACTATTAACCTTCCTATTTCTGAGGTGAAAAATTATTTTGATACAACTTTTGTATCTGCTTCTCATGCTATTAAACATGCCTTAAAGTGTTCTTATCATGCTGTTGATACTGTCTCCACAGCTGCTGCTTCTGAGTCAGTCATGAGAAGATTGTCTTGGTAATATTCGCAAAATCTCCCTAAAGATGTTAAGACTGTATTTGAATTCTCACTGTGACCCAGCCTGGCTATCTGGAATTTCGCAAATAATTCTGTCATTTGTGAATATTGATATGATTTATACAGAACTGAATGTTATGTACTGAGCTTTAATAATGTAACCACAGCATACCCTGCTGGAACATAGAAGATTAACTTAAAAAAATTCAAGAAAATAAGTTGAAATTAAGTGCTTTGCAATGTGCTATAAAAGTTAATTTCATTGCAGCAGGAAGACAGGCTGTCTAGAGCTAAAAGTATTTTCTGTTGTCTTGGAGAGAAGTATTTACTATGTTTAAAATGTAAAATGTTTTATTGCTCTATGACTTCCTAGCAGTTGCACATCTGAGAGATATGTATTTTTAATGCAAAGATGTTAGTTTCTGGTTTAGCTTGGGAACTAAAGTCAGGTGGCAAAAGTGATATCATCCAACTAACCCATCAGCAATATGTGATACTGATTTAAGAACTCTCTCAGAGAGAGACTTTGCATTTTGTATCTTGTCTTGGTCCTAGAAACATCCATTCAGGACTTCTGCATGCGTGTTTGCTCTGTAAGTAAGTTATTTAGGGCATAGTATCTTTTAGATACAAATAGGAATATAGTAAAGATTAGTTTAGATATTTTCTGTATTTATTTGAGACTGTCCTGCAATGTTGTGTTAAAATATTTCCTGTGATTCTGAACTCTGTAGTTACTGTGTTGATTGAGTACTGTCTTGTTCTTTTATTATTTATTATTAAATATATTTAAACATATCTTTGTGGCTGATATTTGTGAGGTATATTTAAGCTCTTTGAGTACTTGCATATGTATTTGGTGACACTGTACAGGCCATTCCTAAATAGCCTTGCTCTTGATCACACTTGCCATTTGGATAATAATAACATTACACAGTAGAATTGGTCACCCTTTGGTAAGGGTCTTAAAGTAGCTGATAAGGGGTTCTGGTGGCAGTGATAACTACCTTATAGTCTGCGCATAAGGGGGCATAGCTAATAAACCTGTGCCAGCCTTTACCAAGTGTGTGTTTGTGTATAAATCTGTGTGTGTGTGTGTGTGTGTGTGTGTGTGTGTGTGTGTGTGTGTGTGTGTGTGTGTGTGTGTGTGTGTGTATCAGCTACTTGGACAGGGACATGAAGCACTGGTTGGACAAAGTGAGTGTTGGGAGGACTTTGCTTGGAACCCTGGCTAAGGACTCAACTCTATAGCTGTGCCAGTGGGAGTCTTATTGGGGATCTGGAGAAAGAAGGAGAAACCAGCCTCAGACTGATTGTAATCTCTGTGTGCTCTTAAGCGTAATTGTACTTTACTGTGTGTGTACTTGCCATCCTCCCATTGTGTACATCCCTCACTGTTGCCATGATTGAGGCTTCTTGATTACTGGGTCAATGCAGGGGCACCACACTCACAAGGAAATTTTGTTTAGCCCTTCTGCAGTTGAGGTTCTTAGGAGATTTGATGAGAGGGAAAATTTATTGAAGGGGTTACCCAAATCTTTGACCTTTCTTTTTTTAAGGCAAACAAAAATGTTCCTTCCACCTGACTCCTTTTTTCCAAAAAGAAATTCAAGCAGAAAGGTATCAACAAACATGATTTTAAAAAGCAATGGTAAGGAGGCTCCAAAAAGAAAGCGATAGACTCTCAAACTCAGGGACAGTCTAAAAGTCACAATGACTGCTTGTCTCTTTAGCATCCACCCACCCCCACCAATTGGCAATTTCTGCCTCTCTTTGAAGCTACACCTTCTTCTGTGGTACCAGATTATTTCAGATAAATAGGTACTGAATATCATTCAACTGGGATACACACTTGCCCCTTTCCAGAGGATTCCTCTTTGCCCGGTAAACTAAATATCTCTGTTTCCTCCAGTTTTGGAACAAATGTCATCTCAGGGAGTCACAGAGCCAATGCCTGCCAGCCAGATTTTTATTTATTTATTTGACATTTGTCAACTGGGTTAGTCTGAGTGGGCAAAGTCCTTTTTCAGCAGAGACCAGAGGAGAAAAGCTCCAGATAGTATATTACTTTAATAATATATAACAACAGTTGTTGCAAGAGAAAAAAAAGAAAAAAAAAGTGAGAATGTAAGAATAACTGTACATAACTAGTTCAGTTTTTACATAAGAAACAGAGTTTATATAATGTAATAAAAGTACAAGTAACTCATAGAATTATCATCAGAGATAAATCAGCATAATGGGCAAATATATAAATGTTCTTAATAATAAAGTATGAACAGTTTTAAGTAAACTTAGGAAGACATAAGTAGTAAGAGCTTCTAAAGCTGCAAACCGTGAAAAGAAAGAGGAATATAAAAAAATAACACAAGGTGAAGAGTAGCAGGGGAAGTAATAAGATATAAGATCAAAGCTGGTATGTAGTAAAAGAGAAATAGAAAAAAATAAGCATTTGTAGTAAATACTAGTAGGAATAAAGAACAGGTGGGAAGCCAGTGAACGGACTACTGTGGTAATAGCTGAGAGGACAGCAGTCTATTAGTAAAGGCTTTTATTCAAGTATGTTTATTGTGACAAAGAAAGAAAAGAAAGGAACCTAGAGGCCTGTGCTAGATCTCTTCTTTCTCAGTCTTTTTGTCATCTCTTTAGACACTTTTCCGTCTTGTCTCTTTACTAGCCTTCATGGTTAAGCTGAACTTAAAAGGATGCCTGCAATCACATTCCCATTGGCAAGCAGTTCAGATGTTTCATAAGATTTTCTATATCTGGCTTACATTATCCAGTTACTATATAACCCTTTTGACTATCTACAGAGCTAAGGTATTTACAAAGTATCTAGCTGCAGTACTTGTTTATTGCAGACTTTAAGGAATTCATATTGTTTCCATTTTTACGGGTATCTTACATTTGTAGGCTCTTTTTCCACTTGTCAGGAGTCTTTAACAAGTGTTCTGAATCTTCTTTTCACTCTGGGTTTTCAAGTGAATTTACAGAAATCATAGCTTATCCCTTCTGATAGAAAGGTTTTCCTGGGATGTCTACTAGATTCTGCCCTGGGAAGAGCTTTTCTTCCTGTAGACAAAGTGGAGATTCTCCATCCAAACAGGTATCTGCGAGAGAATTCCACAGGATTCTAGGGTGCATGGCTTCTGTGATTCTTATCATTCATAAAAGTAAATTTCTTGAAAATCCATTTCAAGAACCCAAAATAAACAAAGTTTATTACTAGCAACACGATTATAATTCTTTGTATGGTGAGAAGTTTCTGGGTACAGCAGTTGAAGTGAAAGAAGAAGGCATGTCCATTTTCATTGCAACTGACATTTCTCTTGTCATTCTTTTTACCTCGATGGTCTTGTGCTGCCCATTTAGTTAAAATAAAACAAAAAGAAAAGTCAAATAACAATGAGATAACAGCATCAAAGAAAGTAGTGAGTACTCTACGTACATACATAAGCACATACAATCATATCTACAGACATAACATACATATATACATACATACAAATATTATAGACATGGGCAACAGTGCTCTTCAAGCCTGCCAATATACAAAGGCAACCATTCCCATAATAAGTATCTAAGTTGGTTTTAAAAATATCTAAACTAGTGCTTCTTTATTATATATCATAATATTATATATTATATAATAATATATTATAATTATAATTATTTATAACATAATATAACATTATTAATCATTAATAATATAATATATAAATATATATTATATTTATATTATCTTTATTATAATTTTGTAGTCTATTCCATGCATCAGCTGCTCTCTCAAACAACCAGTTAGTACACTTCTCGTCCCTAAATAATCTTCTACATAGGTTGTTTGATGTTTCTCTCCCACTTTCTGATAGCGACAAACATTCCCAGAGGTAGTTATAAGTGCCCTATATACCTGAACGTAGTCTCCTCTTAAATATCTATATGAGACACTATACAAGTTCAGATATTTTAGCCTTTTATAATAACTTAAATTTTCACATCCATTTATGCCATTGGTATATTTCCTCTGTACTCTTTCCAATTTACTCATGCTTGTTTTCTTATAAGGTTACCATATTATTATTCCATACTGTAGGTAGTTTGGATCAAATATAACTTAGAAAGAATGATTCAGTCTATACCGCCTAAATCACATTTGATGTATTTATCAGCATATTACTTTCCTGTGACCAAATGTTCAATTTTGTCAAGTTTTTTTTTTTTTTTTTTTTTTTTTTTTTTTTTTTTTTAGACATGCCCCACATGTAACAGATCTGATCTGTTTACACATTTTCATGTCATATGCACACAGACTGTAGAACAACTCAGATAAAAAAATGATTTATTTATTTATTTACATTTGTTAACCAGGTAATGTCCAACTGGGCCAGGTTCGCCTATATCATATGAACAAATCGCATAAGTTGCGAACGCTCATAATATGGAATGTACCAGACCTTGAACTTCCTATTGTGGGGAGCTGTGCCCCCCACACCCCCTGCTAAATATATTCCAACTCTGAGTTCGCACTACAGTGAGGAAAGGGCAAATATCCCATTCTTCACTGTGTTGCAATCTCAGAAAAAGCACTTCAAGGTCCGGTATGTTCGATATTATGAGCATTCACAATTTGTGCGATTCGCTCATATGATATAGACCCAGGCAAGGTTGCTCATTTTCAGTGGAGACCCAGGGAAAAAATCTCTGACCAAAAAGCACATAGAAAAATCATTAGTACAAGATACAACAAAGTAAATACAATAATTATTGGGTTAGATTAACAGCATAGTGGGATTCAAAATTGAATAGTTGGCATAATATATATCTTGTATTAAAACATAATACAAACATTTGCAAGAATTACAAAAAAACTGGAATGAAATAAAAGTGTTTTTTTTTTCCAAAAAAAAAAAAAAGGGAGAGAGAGAGAGAGAGATCTGAAAGATACAGCCATGTTTGGGCCTAGGAGAGAGCTCTGTGGGACATCCTGACTGTAACCTAGAAGTTCACATGTCTAATTGCCGTGTCCTGTTTGTAAGTTATGCAGCTATCCATCTTATCAACATTACATCAATACCAAGTTCTAATTTATTCATCAGTGTTTTATGTATGACAGTATCAAATGCTGAAGTTAAGTCTATATATATTACATTACAGCACCATTTTTCATTTATAGCTGTTATGTTATTATAGAACATCATGTTATAGGTGGTTATAGATCTGTTTTCAACATATGCATGCTCAGATATAGTTTCAAGTTCCAGCCTTTCCAATTTTGACAATAACCTATCCAAAATAGCTGTCTGCATTATTTCAATACAATAAGAAAACAAGCTTATCTGTCTTTATGGCTGTGGCTTTGTCCTATTCCCCTTTCCCATAAAGATGGGTTTAACGACTGTATGTCTTGAATCTTGAGGAGTCTTCCACTATGAAAATGACCTAGTGAATAACAGATATAATGGTACTGTAAGTTCATACTGATGTGTTCTCTGTTCATGGTTACTAATTCTGTTTTCTGCTTGTACTTTGCTTTGATCCAGTTTGTGTAGTTCTTTTTCAATATAATTAATTTAATTTTAGTATCTGAAGTTATCTGGATGTTACTAGGACAATTTATTACCCCCTTTGTGGAGCCAAACTGTTTTACATAAAATCATGAAAACATATTTATAATTTGTTGTGTTTAACAATACATTTTAGAATCTACACAGTTTATGAATTTACATGTCTTTACTCCTGCCTACATCTTATGTATCTATAGAATGGATTCCCATTATTTTCAATATCTTTATAACAATTTTCTTCAGTAATTCCTTGATCTTGTCTCACACTGTATTTAATTTGTCCATCCAGGTTGCTTATTTCACTTTTCAGTGTTTAAGTTTGACCTTGTTTCCATTTCTTATATTTTATCTCTCATCTTAATTAAATATCTTGTTCTTATGAAAATATTTACCCAACCTTGTGCACCTAGATTCAGATGTTAAATATTTTTTGTTTTTTGCATTCAAACTCTTTCCCTCTCATCTCTGCATTATTCTTTCTGCATTTTTCCACTGAATCAATTACTGCAGTTAGTTTGATATAGTGACTGTTTTGCTTCTGTGTAGTCTGTGTCTGTTGTTAATCTTCTGTGCACTGGTTTAGATTTCAGCTTGACAGAATTATCTAGAAGTAATTTAACATTTATAACCCCATGATCACTTCACATCAGTGGCTATAAAACTTGACTTGATATTACAATCATTTCCTTAGGAACACAAACAATGTCCAGTAATTTCCATTCCTTGGTAGTTTAAGTCCCCAGCCACTATTATATTCCCTCCTTTGTTTTACATGCAAGAAATGTATGACTTCCTCTAGGCCATCAGCACTTGACTTTGATGGTCTAGTAAGATGTCGGGAACCATACACAGTGTACGCACTTCAGTACAGTCCATAGAAGGAGGAGTAGCAGAAGACAGAAACTAGGGCAGTAGAACCATGGAGGAAGCTTCAACAGTTAAAAGTAAAATAAAATGATCTAGTTACCTAGTGCATGAAAATTCCTTCCCTGAATCTGCATAATAATTTGCAGCTAATTAGTCATGTGAATGTTTTCCTTTGTTTCACCTTGGAAGGTGATAATAGATCCATTAACACAGTCCAAAAGAAAAACAAACCAACTTCTTCATTTTTTGATGTATCCTTCCTTTACTCTTTAGATAATATCGCTGCTGGGATTGGTGAGGAAAGTGCAGTTGATGATGTCAGCAGCTAGAGCTGCTACAGATGATCGCATCACTCTGGTTCTGCCGGAGTAACACAGTTTTATTTTTGTTCAGCTCTGTGCTTGTGTTATATGAGCTTTGTATTCTGTGATTTTTTTCTCCCACTCCATTTCAGGCATCATAACCTAAAAACAACAGCATTGTCCTAAGTTAATCGGTCAGTTTTCACCTCCTAATTTTTTGTTTTGCTTTTTACAATTTGACTGAATAGACAGTTCAACGTTTCTTGGAGATTCAGGACAACAGATAAAGTAAGTAAATAATGGAAACATCTAAGATAAGGCCTAAATGCTGGTTTGCAAGTAATACATTTTAGTACCTTGCTCTTTGTACAATTTCTTACACTTTGTCCACTAAACTATAAAATAATGTTATCCAAGACAGAGTAATGCAATAGGGGTGTGTGTGTGTGTGTGTGTGTGTGTGTGTGTGTGTGTGTGTGTGTGTGTGTGTGTGTGTTTTTGTGTGTGTGTGTGTGTGTGTGTGTGTGTGTGTGTGTGTGTGTGTGTGTGTGTGTGTGTGTGTGTGTGTGTGTGTGTGTGTGTGTGTGTGTGTGTGTACTTATAAGTGACCTATATTAAAAAAATATTTCTTATGGTCCAAGGTTTAATTCCCTCACTTAACTAGACAGTGCTCATAGACCAAGTGTTGAAAAGCTGCATGTGTATCAGTGTCCTACACTGGTTAAATGCAAAATAAAAAATAAAATGTTAGTCACATTTGTATATAATATATTTATACGAAGGGTATGGGTGTATGCAGGTGTTTGTGTGTGTGTGTGTGTGTGTGTGTGTGTGTGTGTGTGTGTGTGTGTGTGTGTGTGTGTGTGTGTGTGTGTGTGTGTGTGTTGTGAGATTCTTTTGTAATGGCAGTTATGGATCACAGGAGTTTGCTGGAAGGTTTGAAGACAGGAAGTTAACTCCAAGGGTAATCCTTGACATGTCTAAGTGCTTTAGAAAGACAATTAAAAATTTCTGTTGAACTGTTGAAGTTAATGAAACAGTTAAATCTGATGTTGTCAGTCTTCATTTATTCCTTGACCTGTGGGTTCAGTTCCAAAATCGGAACCAACTCAGCCATACTACAGCCCCCGAGGACCAAAAACTCTCGAGCATTTCTCCCTATCTATAATGCTCCTCTCCATTTTACCTCATATCTTGTTTGCAACTTCCAGTATCAGACGCATTGCCAAATCTCTCAAGCTAAGTAAAATTATATTTTAAATTTCTCTAGTTGTTTATCTATTATAGTCTCTCTGTTACTTCGTTAGTCTCTCTACATTAATTTAGAAACTGTCTACTATACATACTTTGTCCTTTAGGCTCCTTTCTGTTCCTATATTCATTCTGGTGAAATCTTCACTATGATAGTTGGTAGATTTTCTTACCTTTCTTGTTTCACTTTCTGCCTTGGAAAAAAAAAAGTTTCATATGTATATACCAGTGGTATTCTTTGTCTACCATCTCTGGTAGCACTTTTCTATACACCTTTCTTTTCCATTTTTGTCTGTACATACACCTTTGTAGCCTTGGGTATTCTGGGCCTACGACTGCTGGTAGCACTTTACTGTAATTTTTTCCCCTATCTCTAACTTCCAGTTCCTTTTTTGTGTGGTAGATACAGCTGATAAAGGAAAGGACACTTCTGGTTTTAAAAAATGTCAGAAGTGCAATAGGAAAATGCAAAATTCTGATGGTTATTCATTACATGTGTATTGTTTAGGCTCATTAAATCTTCAAGAAGACTGTTCCGTATGCCATGGATTCAGTCACTGAGCCTTAGTTAACAAAAGAATAAATTAATGTTAAAGGGCATTCTTAAAGCCACTTTTGAGGAGGCTTTATCTGGTTCCCAATCTAAGATGGATTCTTCTTCTTCCTCCTTTTCTTCAAAAAACAAGAAGTATAAGAAGACAAGTCACTTGGCACCAACCTCCCCTTCAGCACCGGTGACTAAGAAACCTAAACTAGAGGTTCCACAAATGGCTATGGAATGAAAAGCCTCAGTTCCATGACTACTTGCATCTTTGGCACCAGAGCAGACATTAGACAAACAGGACATGACTTTGGAACCAGCAACCATGGTTACATCCGCTATACTTACACTGACACCTATGGTTCCGATAATAATTTTTGAGGAACCAGAACTCATTCTTCCAATGATGCAATATTCCGCATCTGTAGATCCCTATGTGGGACAATTGTGTAGTCCTTTTTTGTCGAGACCTAAATCTCCATCCACCCAATCAGTTCGCTCCACCAAGAGCTTATCAGAATTGGACATGCTGAGGCTCCTGGATTAGGTTCTTGTGGTGAGAGGATTGCCTTCTATGTCCTCGGTTCCAACTACCTCCAGTTCTGGAACTACTTTCTCCACAACTCCACCAAATCTTCCTACTCAGACCCCATCTGTGGTTTTGGAGACTTGGGCTCAGATCCCTTCAGCACAGAGTGTTTCGGCTCTGGTGAGATCATTTTCTCCAGGACCGACTACAACTACTACCCTGAGCTCTTTGGTCCTCTCAGAACTTGAGGGCTCCAGGGGGGCAGGTTCCATTGTTAGTTCCGAGGGGCACATTTCAACTTCAGTTTTTTTAGAGCCATCCCTGCACCTCAGGGCTTCAGCACACCTGAGCTGCACTCCAGCGTTGGGGTCAGGGGTGGTCTCCTCGGACAGGGGAGTGACCTCAGTTCTGAGCCAGTCATTCTTGGTTTCGGGCTCCCTTCCCTTTTTGGGGGGGACCTGCCTCCCAGGCAATGGAGTGGGTGTTGTCCTCGGTGGGCACCCAGTCATCTGCCTTGTGATCGGAGTTGATCCTTGGTCCTTCATGTCGTTCTGACTCTCAGCCAGCCTGTGCATTGGGACAGTGAGGGCCAAAACTGCAGGATGCACCTGTCCAGGTTTTATCCTGTTCTGACACTTCTTCAGATTTTCCCACTGAAGAATTTCCTCAGAAGAGAAAGTGCAAGAGGAAGCACTTGAATTCACTGGAAGAATCCATCACCGAGGATACTGACAACAATGAAGGGGAGGGTTCCCCTAGGTCACCCCCTGAAGATGTCTCCTTTGGAGACATCCTAGAGATCCTTAAACAGAGGGGTGGCTGGAAGACCGAACATCTTTCGCCCGAGGAGTCAGCATACCTGCAAGCTTTCTGCTCTCACCCATCTACTTGTTTGGTGACCCCACCAGCTGATGATCTCATCAAACTGATTGCTCTGCAGGCACAGAAGGCTCTTGATTCTATAGAGCCAATCCCTAAGAGACCAGACAAAATTATCTCAGCTCCTGAAGTATTTCAGTTTTGGGATAAAGGGTTAACAGTAGATGCTATGATGGTTGCAGCAGCTGCAAATAAAGAACTGTGTGAGGAGAATTCCACTATCCATCCTCCCAATTGAGAGTCTCGGGCAGTGGATAGGTTCAGGAAATGGGTATACACTTCATCGACTTTTGCTCTACGGTTGTTGAACTTTATGGCACATTTCACTAGATTCCAAAGGGATTTGATTAAGGAGTTATCCTTACACCAACACGCCTGGCTAAAAATAACTACAGATGTTTGGGTGCAAAAGATTATTAAGAGAGGCTACACTATTCCCTTTCACACTCATCCCAAAAAACTCAAAAGGATCCCCAGTGTTACACCCAGTCAGAGGGAACCAGCAGTCTGAGAAATGAAAAAACTGCTAGAAAAAAAGAGTCATCCATCAGGTCCCCCCAGACCAGAAAGAATCTGGAATTTACTTAGAAGTCTTTTTAGTGCCAAAGAAGACAGGGGGCTGGAGACCAGTTTTGGATCTCAGTGTTTTGAACAAATCTGTTTGACAAACAAAATTCTGGATGGTCATGGTTCAGTCCATCCTTCCCTTCTTAGGAAAGGATCATTGGATGTGCTCAATAGATATCCAGGATGCGTATTACCACATCAAGATGGACAAGCATTCCAAGAGATTTCTCTGCTTCCTGCAAGGAGCCAGTTACTATCAGTTCAGAGCCCTGCCCTTTGGTCTCACCGCAGCCTCCAGGGTGTTCACCAAATGCATGGCCGTGGTAGTGTCTCACTTGAGACTACACAGACACCAAGTGTTTCCTTATTTAGATGACTGGCTCATCACCACTCCCACCAGGCATCCCTTAGAAAAATCAAGAGACTATGTCCTTCAGTGCCTACCTTGGAATCACAATAAACCATGAGAAATCTCATTTGATTCCAATGAAGAATCTGGAATTTATACGAGCAAATCTGAATATGAACACTCACATAGCTTCCCTTCCCTTCCCTTACTTTTCCCCATTTAGAAAAGATCAGAACTCAGGTCAGGAGAATCATCAGCAACAAGACAGTAGTTGCAAGTCTGGTACTGCAGGCTGTAGGTTCTATGGCAGCAACCATAACCTTGTTACCTTTAGCAAGATTCCACCTGAGGATTCTACAATGGCTTCTTGCATCCCAATGGTCCATTCTTCATTAGCCAATGTTGCATCATATTTTAGTGACAAATCATTGCAAAAAGGATCTTTTCTGGTGAGTTGACACCGCAGCTATTCTAGCGGGACAACCTTTCATACAACCCCAACCCCAGGCCATAGTGACTACAGACACCTCCCAGAAAGGGTAGGGGGCATTATCTGGGAAAGACAGTCCAAGGCACTTGGTCACTTACAGAGGCCAGCTTGCATATCAGTGTCCTAGAGATACTAGAGATAAGGGCAATGCTCTTAGCATTGCAGGCCTTTCAAGCTGTTCTTCCTCCAGGGACAGTTGCGATCCAACCAGGTTGAAGAGCAAAGTGAGCCTCATTGCCCCATTCTGGCCTCAACAGATTTGGTTCCCCTTTCTTCTGGCCTCATCTGATTCAGCAACCCTGGATTCTGGACCCAGCTCCAGGTCTCTTGTCCCAGCCAGAGGGATTACTTCACCTGAACCTTCAGAATCTAAAGCTCACAATGTGGCTTCTCCACTTCCACTGATTGCCAGCCATAACATTATTTTCTCCAGTCCATAAGATTATTTTGTCTATGCATAAACCCTCCACTAGAAAACTTTATTGTAGTAAATGGAAAAAGTTCTCATACTTGGCTCATAATAATGACATCAATCATTTTCAGCCCCCATCACAAAAATTTTAGAGTTTTTGACATTGCTGTTTGGATTCAGCTAGTGCCTAATGGCCATTTCAAATTTTCACACTGGATTACAGGATGCCTCATTAATGTCTCAAACTTTGCAAGGCCTTTTTGAAAGGAACCTTGATGCTGCGGCCTCCTTATAAAGACGCATATGTTCCATGGGATCTCAACTTGATTCTTCAGACTTTGATATACCTCCCTTTTGAGCGTGCAGCCAACTGTGAGTTAAAGTACTTGTCTTGGAAAACAGCTTTATTAATAGCTATTACCTTTGTTTGAAGAATTTCAGAGATTCAGGCACTATCTTGTAAATCACCATATTTGACCTTTCACCCAGATAGAGTTTCTTTAAGGACTAATCCATCTTTTGTACCAAAGGTTGTTTCGGAGGCAAATATTAATCGGACTATAAATTTACCAGTTTTCATTCCAAACTTTTCAAATAAAAGTGAATACTGTCTGCACTTAGTAGATGTCCACAGACAATTACGTTTCTATCTTCATAGAACAAAATCTATTATAAAATCTGATCGTTTATTGTCTTTTCCAGTGCTAGACTATGTAGACTGGTATCCAAAGTTATGCTTTCTAAATGCTTGAAAGAGCGCATATCCTTCAAATACACCAAAAAGAATGTTAAATTACTTGGACCTTTTAAAGCACACTCTACCAGAGCAATAGCCACTTCTGCAGTTTTTTCAGTCCAGAAGTTCCTTGGATGACATTTGCACAACAGCAACTTGGGCCACCCACATATATTTATTACACATTACAAATGGAGTTTGGCTTACAGGAGAAGAGTGTCCTTTGGTTCTGTGGTGCTCAGGAATGTACTTCTGTGAGCCCACCCAAGGTAAAAAGTAGCTGGGGACTCTGTCCCACAGGTCAAGAATAAATGAAAATTGACAACATCAGATAAAGTAGTTATGTGCTCACCATAACATTCAATCTGTGTTGTCGATCTTCATTTATCCTTGACACCCCTCCCTCCAACCCCCAACCTTTGATATCTCTTGGTGGAATGAGCTGAGTCTTCCTTTACAGTCCTTTTAACCATCCTTTACCAGATATGGCCTCCACAAAAGTATTTTTAGGATACATATCTTATCTGTCTGTCAATCAGTAAACTCGATCTGAGGTTAAATGGAGAGGAGCATCGTGGGTAGGGAGAAAAGCTCAAGAGTTTTTGGTCCTCAATGGCTGTAGGACGGCCAAGTCAGTTCCAATTTCGGAACTGAACCCACAGGTCAAGGATAAATGAAGATTGACAACATAGATGGAATCTTATGGTGAGTATATAACTTCTTTATTGTATAAGTTACTAGGATAAGACTCAAGTCTAGCAATTTCAGATTTGCACATGGAGAAGATGAATGGCCCACGTGATTAACTGGTGGTCCATGACAGGGATATGACAGTTTATTTTGGTTATACTCTGAACCTTGGAACAGATGTACATGACAAGCAAATTAAAAGAAACATTACTGTAAATGTGTGAAATATATTGGAAAGAGTAAAAGTACATTATTTAATAATATTTGAAGCTCATGTAGTCTGTCAATGGAAGGCCTAGCAATACTATTAAACTAAATATAAAGTATGTGGCTGTATGATAAATAACAAGGGAGAAGACTGCCATGCAGACAGTATCTTATTTTACATTGTTAATGCTTTGTTTAAAAGAAATGGATTCTAACTATTGTGTATACTAATGTTTTAGGGGCTTTTACATCAGCAAAAAAGTAACAGTAAAAGACAGTTGAATGATGGAAGTTCTCAATGAAGTAGCACTGTAAACATAGTAAAAAATATGTTGGTCAAGATGAAAGGACAAACAAGTTTGTATTCTTATGGACTGAATGTCAACTAAATGAATATGAAAGAGGGATTTAGATATGAAAGTGTGCTCTGTGAGTGTGTCTGTGACTATGAGTGTGCATTTTTGTGAATTTGTGTGTGTGAGTGCATCACCATATGTACAAATGGGTGTGTTCGAGTATGTATAAACTTGTGTAGTGTCAGTATGTGACTCATTAATTTGTCCATAGATATAGGTGTGAATGTGATAATGTAGACTTCTATTTTAAGAGGGAAGGTCATTACATTCAGCAATGTTTGCCTTAGTTAATTTCTTACTAGGTTACATAAAATGGAATGCCCTTAAGCAGAGGTTAGAAAGATAAAATAAAGAATGAAATAGCATTCACATTTGCCAAAGAGTATACAAAAGTAAGACAAAAGCAAAGTAATTTAAATTCTAGGGCAAGAGAAGAACACAAACAATGTCTATTGTAACTGGTCAGCTGGTTGTATGGCCAGAAATAAGTAGTGGAAGGTATGAATGAGTGCAGTAATGTGTATGGGTACCTATGTGGAAAGAATATTAAACATTTGCTGGAGATTATGAGGAAATTAAATTCTGATAAAAATGTGTTTGCTGAACCAAGGGGTCTCTTTTAGTTTATCGCATATCCAAATTTTTGAAATCCATATAGTCAACAATTTGGTTCATCAATAAACAACATAAACCCAAACAATAACAGCAAATAGCACAAACATCTGACAGTAGCAAGTTGAAATATTTTACTGTGGCTATATATTATTTTGCATTTGTTCAAGCTTAGCATCATGGGGGTATACAGATAAGGGGATGGGGTGAAGAGGCAAGAGTCTTGTATGCATGACAACAACAATGGGTAATATATGACTGTGGCTATTTGTTCTATCATGTTCATCCCAACCAAACACCTTAGCTGTACATAGAAAGTTACTGTCATTTGTTTGGGAGGATAAGCAGACATGCACTGCCCTCAGATATGATTTATGTATCCTCAGAGGCAGTTGTTTTCACATTTTATTGAGAACTACTATTTAATCAGTTTTGAACATTAAGCCTTGGATGCAACTTTTCTTCGTTGAAAAGAAAAAAAAAATTCTTTCCCTACTCATGACTTTTGATTATGCAGACATTGGACCAAAAAGTCGCAAAATGTTCTAAAAGGTACCTCATAGCATCTGGGGGGTCAATTAATCCTCATACCCCACCTTAATTGACTTATTTCCAACATAGTTGTTGAAGTGTGGTCATGGTCATGTTGGATGTGTTGAAATGATGTAGAAAAAAAGCTGAAGAGTAAGGTATAGTCTGAAAAAAGCAAAATGATAATCTGTCATGGTGGTAGAGTACATGAGGATTGGGGGAAATGGGTGTCTGGGGGTAAGAGTGGACAATGGGGGTACATAATTAAGCCCTTTGTGTAAGCTACAAATAAAAAAAACAAGGGTATGTGGAGATTTATGCTATTACATTCTACAGTCTATGAAACAAGTTAGGACAGATCCCTGACAAAGGGCAGGGGCAGCATAAGGTATTTCTAAAAAAAAAAATCTTTATATACACTGGGGCTCTCAGTGTGGTTGACTTAGTACCATAGCACATGCACGATGTAAAGTCATTCTAATGCCTTTTTCAACTGTGTCACCCTTTACAACTCTTCTACCATTATCTTGCTGTTAGTGATGCAGTTAAATCTGTAGTTCTCACATGGCATAGCTCTTTATTAATCATTTGCTGTGAGTAGAAAGGGTGGAACATTTTGCTATATGCTGCTAATGGCTTAGATGATTACCTTTGCCGATGGAACGAACTCCAGTTATCAAACAGCTTACCTGCTACTATGTATCCTGCTATCACCGATGGGCTTAGATTTGTAATGTTAGTTGGATTGGGCTTTTTTCTGAGTGTCTATATGTTTCCTAGGAAAATGCTGGAAATGTAGTTCTAAGTAATGCAGTGAGTGTACGTGCTTTAGAGAATGTGTTACTAAGTAATAAAATATGTGCCACATAATTGTATGGGCAATGTGTTTAACTTAAAATTTCTGTATATTTATCATGAATCTACATTCAATATTATGACACAGTGAGAAGTGAGTGTACTTTCTTATCACAGGTATTTATGGTTAAACAAGGTTTATCCGAAAATTTTGATAAGCAGTATACAATGATTTTGAGTTGGCTGAGTGACCTAATGATTATACATAAAAATAAAACATTTTTGTGTTTTTTGGAGTCTAGTGTTGACATCTGAAGTTAGTTGTCTTTTGGAACTCTGTTTACTGGTACTTTGGATTACTAGGATAATGTGTTGGTGTTTGTTTTTGATATAGTTTTGTGATGTACTTGTGTGGTGTGAGAGAACCTCTATATGACTGGCTACCTTTAGTCTGTAAAAAGACTTGTTGTGATGCAGCAGTTTGGATTATCACACTACACCATTGCTATTAAAAGTCACTCATGAGCACTTTGTTAAATGTCTGTGAAGGCCATGATTCACTGTATTAAAAAGGTACTTGTGACTAGACATCTGTTTACAGCATTACTGGAGTAAAGTCTGCAGTGATGTAAATGAAAAGCTGATTTATGTGCTTTGCCACAGCAGATTCACATTTGAACTCTAATATCCCTTTTTTGTTTGTAGATTTACTGTTTCATCATGTAAGGATTAGCATCCTGGCATATTTTTGTCAGAGATGAGGTGTGAAAGAGCAAGCATTGTGATGGGATGAGGCTTGAACAGAAGTTTGTAAAGGAGTGGATGAAGAGCAGCATGTTGATGTTGGTGTGCCTTGGTGGGGGGGGCAGCAGTCTGGGAGCAGTGAGTACAAGTTTAAAAAAACTTAGCTACACCCATTTTGTTCTGTATGCTCCAACAATTGTTATATGCTCTAGAGTTGTCTTTATTGCCACAGTTACACAATCTACAGTACTGGCTTTATCATCAAACATGTAACAATTACAAGTCTCATAACAATCTTTAATTTTGTTAGAATGCCTGTTACAGCAAAAACATTTATATTCTGACAGAACTGTCTCTAGTCATTGTTTCTTAACCACATTTCACAAGTGATAAAAAGATCAATCTTGTGGGAACATAGCAATTTTTTCAATAAAAGTATTACTAATGTTCCTAGTATTAACAACCAGAACAGATGTATCAAATGTTGCTATATGTGAACTATTACATTTTTGACCTGGCAAAAATCATATTTTGTGCTGTTCATATATTGCAATATATCTGCTGCAAAAATTCTCTTTCCTTGTCTTGATAAGTGCATTCCATCACACAAAAATACATGTGTGCCCAAAATTAGACTTAGATGCTCTCCTCATTTCCATTTTTAATCTAGGTTGTTTGTCTTTTTGGCTTTTCCCGGTTAGGGGTCGCCACAGCGAAACTCCAGTCTGCTAATGATTGGCAGTAGATTTTTTTATGGTGCCGATTTGCCAGCCCAACACCCAACCTTCAGCGAAGGCATGCCCATTCACGCATGTCTTTTGAGGTCACTTGACCACGGGGAGGACATGCAGATTCCACACAGAAGGCACTCCAGCTGCGGCTTCCCCATCTAGGTATTTACGCAAAAGGTATTTTCATTCATGCTGACGTGACTCTCTCTTCTACATGTGATTTATGAAAAATGCATCCTAACACTTGCACAATCTATTTGATCTAAGAGGGCTGTGCTTTCCGTACTAACAAAGTAAGTCCTTAAAGATCAGATAGTTTGTACAGACATGAATAAAAATCCATTCAATGTTCATTAATTTACAGACATGAATAAAAAGCCATTCAATGTTCATTATCCTCTCTACAAATGTAAGGATAAGTTCCTCTAATAATTTAATCTGTAATTATAGAACATCATTTCTGACCAGATCTGAATAGTCTCCTACTTATAATTCAGTAATGTCTACTCTGTCAGTTGTTACAAGGGAATTAGTCTTATTAATCCCACTTTTTTTCATAGCATATTACATTTACAAGCATACAATTTTCATCCAGCTGGCTTTGAACTTCAGTAACTTCATCCATGTTGTCGACTTCAGTCTTTCTTCTCTTTTTTCCTTACAGTAATGTTTTTTAATCCTTCCCAAGTTCAATTTTGATTTCTTCTTTTTAGCCTACCACTTGCCTCATTTTTCTACCTTTTCTCTTGGAAAAAGGATTTCATCTTCTCTAGACTGAATGTTTTGCAATGGAACAATTTACCATTTCCTGTAATCTGTTAGATAACAAAGTAATATTCTTTTTTGTTATATGATCTCTTTGCATAATAAACATCAATCATTTTCTTTTTCTTCCCAGTTAATTGCTGTAAACATTTTTCTTTGTTTCTTTTTTATTTTCTTTTACATCCTCTTGGTCTTCAGATTGCAGAATACTTTTATACTGAATTACAAAGTCATTGGTAGTATCATGTTTAATAGGGGTTGAATGATCTTTACTGACAGTGGATGCTCCCTTTCCTAAATGTGTTCTGTTTGCACATTGCCTAATATTATATATCTCATCAGCCCAGTCATTAATGTATGTAACAACTATTTTCTAAGCTGAAAGTGGCATCCTGACAACTTTGTGAAATTGTAGGTTGTTATAAAATGTCACATAATTAAAAAAAATATCAGGTTTAAGTAAATGCAGTGAAGAGCGCATCACCTTTTTTTTAAGGAAAATTGACCAAAGACTTCAATGATTGCTGGATATGGAGAGCTTTAGTAATGTATGTGGATCATGAATCTGTATCTTGACAATACGGTACTTCAGTTTTACTGCCATTTCTGTGCATGCTCAACTTCTATTGTACCTGGTTATAGTGAATTCTTACATATGAACCTTTCTATTACAAGGTTGTTATTATGAGGCTAATACATCAGACGATCCCATTAAAAAGGGCATTGTTTAGTCATATTTGGAGAGATAACACAGTGCTCCACATATTAAAACATATATAAGCCTGCAGGACATTTATATTTTCTGTGATAATTTAATTTGCATTATTAATTGTATACTTATATTGTTAAATGGATGTGGGGGGGGAGGGGTTTAGCTTTTATTTATTTTATTTATTTAATTATTGACGTTTGATTACCTGGAAAGTCTGGCTGGGTAGGAGCCCATTTTCAGCAGGAGAAACGCTACAAAGTATTACAAAACATTTTAAGAACAATTATTTTACAATCTTTAGAATAATACAAAAAAACAACTACAGTTTAAATAATTATACCAGATTAGACATAATATGAAATCATTGGTTAAGAACAGATACAAGTTGTTGACAATGATTTAATAGAGACATTTTAGCCAGTTTATGGAGAAATTAAGAGTAAGTTAGTATAATACAAACATAAATTGCAATATGATGTGAGAGAAAAGCAGACTTATGGTATATTTAGAGAAAAAGCCAGGGGAAAGAAATTGATAGAGGTAAAGAAGTGAATGAAGAAGGGAAAGTAAGGCAATATAAAGTAAGAATAGATATTTGTTGACATTTAGGGATATAGTTTATCTTGGTGTTGAACAATAACAGAGCCAGCGTTGGGCTAGGAAGTATTTCAGAATGGTTTTGAAGGATGGGAGGAAGGGAGAGTATTGATCTGATGAATAGAGATAAGGAGTTCCAGGCTTAGCAACACGGTATACATACAGACAATGGCCAGCAGATTTGATAGATTTGTGGACAGACAAGAGTTTTTGGTCATTAGATTGTGCTGACCAACTGTGAACATAATTGCATAGAATGTTATTTAGTGCTGGACAAGCAGAAAGATTCTAGATAGGTTTACAGATGGTAAGAATCTGTATATATATTAGAAGATGTGGTAGTTCTAACCAGTTTAGGCTTTTTAGTGCTGTATAGTGGTAGATTCTGAAAGGGGTATTTGCTGCAAATTTGGCAATTTGTTATAGCATTGTTCAGGTTTTAATTTTTGTGAAGCTTGGAGGTTAGTGAGAATGGGAGCACCATTAATAAGTGTGGGGAGGAGATAAGTAGTAACAAGTGTAGTTTTAGTTGTGTCGGTAAGAAAGTTTTTGCTTTTTAAAACATCCCTGGTTTTTGATGATTTTTTCTTATGCAATTTTGTATATGCAGGTTGAATTTAAGATTAACATCCACTATTATCCCTAATAATTTGCTGTAAGAAGTGACTTCAGTGGTTGTATTATTAAGAGAAAGAACTTTAAATTTTGCTTTTTCATTAGAGAAGGTTTTTGGGAAAAATGTAGTAGTTTTATTTTTAGGGTAAAGCAAGGGTTGTGAGTTATAAAGCCATATTTCAGCTTCTGTTAAAGCTTCCCGAGTAATTTTTTTGGAGATATGCCATGTTGTCAGGTGTGCAAGTTAGTGTGGAATCATCTGTGTACTGTATTAGGGAGGCCTGTTATGCGGATGTGTGGAGGGTGTTGGTGAGAATGTTAAAGAGGAGGGGAACATAGATAGAGCCTTGTACTACACCAGTGATGACTGGGAGGTATGGAGAGATGGTAGAGTGCCATGTTACTGACTGATAGTTATTGGATAGGTTGCTTTTGAACCATAAAAGGGTGGGCTGAGAGAGAGTGAGACCTAATGAGAGCATTTGAAATATAAGTTTGCTGTGACAAAGTGTGTTGAAGGTTTTAGACAAGTGTAGAAATAAGCAGGTGATTGGTTTGCCAGTATCTCTAGCTTTACTGACAGTATCTATATAAGTTAGAAGTATAGTATTAGTACTTTAGGTAGGACAGAAGCCATGTTGTGTGGGAGATAAGAGTTCTTCCTGCAGGAGATAGAACAATTGTTTTTGAATACATTTTGAAAGTATTTTGGAAAGGTGGGATATGATTACAATAGGTCTAAAGTTAGTAATGTCTGTTGAATTTCTTCCTTTGTGCAGAGGGTTAATGTGTGATTTTTTTTCCAGAGAGAGGGAATGTGGGATTTCTGGATTGACTTATAAAGACTGAAGCTGCTATTTTAAGGTACTTGATTGGAAGGTCTTCAGCTCAAGTAGAGCATGGTTTGAGTTTATGAGTAGTTTTATATAGGATGTGGGTACAGGTTTAAAGATGAAAGTGGATGCACTGATATGTGACTGCTGGGCAGGATTATGATTAGATGTTAGGGAATCCTTGGTTAGAGATGTTATACTACCTATGAAATAAGAGTTGAATTGAATTGTGGTTTTGAGTGATGAGTTATTGGGAGAGAATTAAGGTTGAATTTATGGCCGGTATGCAAGATTTCTTTAATGGCTGTCCAGAATTTTTGAGGGTTGTGTATACTATTGTTCTGAAAGTTATTATAGTATAGTTTTTGTCTTCCTTACTTTGCTTTTTAGTACGGCTTTAAAGGATTCTGAAGTTTTCAAGATATTGTGGTGTTTTATATTTTGCCATTCTTTCCATGCTTTTTCTCTATCCTGCATTAGAGTTCTACTTTTCTGGATAGCCAGATAGTATTATTTATTTTTAGTCTTTTCCTTCTTGGAGGTGCAAGGCTATTTAGGATATTCAGGAATGTTGCATTGAATTCATTTACAGCATCAACTAAGGGGAGACTTTTTAGGAGGTTCCAATTAATAAATGATAGGCTAGTAATGAACATTTCTGGGGTAAACTTGGAAAGGTTATAAACGTGATGTTTAAGTCAAAGTGTGAGATGTCTGGTTGTATAGCTTGCGGGATGATCACTGAGACATACATTGTGTGGTGGTGTATTTGCTAGAGTCTAATACTATGATCCAGTCTAATAGGGAAATGAATGTCTTCCTATAATATGTGGGGCTATTAATTAGTTGTGTGAAACTAAATAAGTTTACACTAGATATGGGGAGTTAGAGTTTATGTCCAACCATGAATAAAAAATACAACAGTCCTAGATAAGGTGCCCCTTGGAAGCAAAAGAAAATTTCCAAAAACACACAAAGGGGCAACACCACAGCAGATATTCGAGCACACTAGGGATTTAATTGATCCAGATAAAAAACAGTGAGCACTTTTGCGTTAAAAAAAGTTTCATCAGACTTTCAAGCATCTAACATCA
Organism: Protopterus annectens; assembly: GCF_019279795.1. Classification (NCBI taxonomy): domain Eukaryota; kingdom Metazoa; phylum Chordata; order Ceratodontiformes; family Protopteridae; genus Protopterus; species Protopterus annectens. Next base: position 1,056,785,175 of record NC_056725.1, on the reverse strand, counting down.
ACTGACAAACTTAAATAGTAACTTCAAATGTCAGTAGCCAATCACTAAATGAAATCAGTTATGACATCACATTCACAGTCATATGTATGTACATAAAACATATAAAATACATCAATTTAATAGATATATATATAGATATAAATAAAAAACATATATGAAAATTTTTTATAGAACTTCACTTTTAAAAACCTCTAGTTAAAAAATTATTTAATATAGTGGCAATTCCTTTATTTAGATCTAGCAGAATAAAATACCTAGTGTACATAAGGTCTAGCCATTAAAAATGGTTTCAGTGTCATCCTGTCATTCAAACCACTCATTTTGTGAGCTTGGAGGTGTATAATCCATTTATTTTCTTGCCCCCTTGTGTGATTCTTAATATTCCCTAACCTACCTGTTTTTTTAATCAACTCTAATACTCTAAACTTAAATTTATGTATGCTACCATGAGTCAACACATGCCTTGCCAATGTATTTTTTTCATCCTCCTTATTGATGGCATATATATGTTCCCTTACTCTTTCCCTGAGGGTTTGTTTTGCCTACATAGAACGATCTACATACCTGGTATTGTGCCAGGTATACCAGGTCCCTCGTCTTACAATCAGCATACTGTTTAAAGATATAATCTTGTCCAGTGACAGGATGAGCAAATCTATTGTCACCTGTCATGTATGGGCATTGATTGCAGTCTCTGCAAGCAAATGCCCCTTGTCTATCAGACCGTAATATATTCTGGGTTATATCATCCTCATAACATAACAGTCTCTTTAGGGATTTGTTATTCCTAGATGTGTATCTTGGTTTAGCCCCTACTATTGTTGAAATTCTCTCATGTACGCTCAATAGTCTCCAACTTTTATCTATTATTTCTTTTACCTTAACATTCTTGTTGGTAAAAGGAATTGTTACTCTAAGTCCAATACTATTTCTTAATTTCTGTTGCTCATTGTCTAATCTATTAGTTGTATCATAAATCCTATGAAAAAATGGTTTCCCTTTTCTTCTCCTTTGTATTTCATTACCACTTATCTCCTTCTCTATCTCATTGATCTTGTAGCCACGTTGTTTAAAATTGTCAATAAATGTCCTATGTGAATAAGAGTAAGAATCATCATGACTAGTAAGTCTCGATACCCTAAGAGCCTGGCCCTTCATTATATTAGGATATATATATAGGATGGGTGCATACTGCTACAATATAATAAATTATTTCTCCAACACTGTTTCTTAAACATATCTTTATGTATACCATCTTCATTTCTAGTCAATTGTACCTCAAGAAATTGTAGCTTTGTATAGGAACTACTACATTCAAAAGATATAAAAATCTGTCATTCCATTTATATATTGGACAAAGTCATTTAACTGTTCTCTCGTACCTTTTCATACAAGAAAGATGTCATCCACAAATCTTCTGTAGTATTTAATATACTCACTGAAACCTGTCCCATTCATCACATATGTCCTTTAAGTTTGTCAGTTGATGTTAGATGCTTGAAAGTCTGATGAAATGTTTTTTAACATGAAAGCGCTCACTGTTTTTTATCTGGATCAATTAAATCGCTAGTGTGCTCGAATATCTGCTGTGGTATTTCTCCTTTGTGTATTTTTGGAAATTTATGTCCAGCCAATTGACATTCATATCACCTAGTAGTATTTTTTGTTGTGAAATTGTTATGGATATCCAATGTAGGATATCTTCCACTATAGCTGTATTGTCACCAGGTTGGATGTAAAAAAAAAACAGTAATACGTATTTGTTTATAATTTATCAGGAAAACTCTGCTGGATTGAATTGTGGTATTGGTTTCTTGTAAGGGGAAATGTGGCAGTTGTTGTGAAATATTTAAGCATTACCACTACCTTTCCTCTTTATACAGTCATTATGGATGATATTACAGCTGGGAGGTATAATTTTTGAGTCAATTATGCTGGGTTAAAGCCATGTTTTACTTACAGCCAGAGTATCAGGCTTATGTTGGGTAATCCATGCATGTAGTTCAGCAATTTTATATCTTATGCTTCTAACATTTATGCAAGAAAAAGTTAGATTACGGGGGTTGGGAATTGACTGTTGTAGGTTTAGTGCTATGTGTGGAAGAGAATTGTCTTGATTTTCATTATGATAGGTGGGGCCAGGATTAGTGTGAATGTCTCCTCCTAGAAAGATTTTAGTATATTGAGGAATTATTGATATTGTTTTTTGGGGAGTATTTTTCCACTTAATTTTGTTTTGGTTTGAGTTGAAATGGAGTTACTCGGTCTATATTTGGAGTAAAGATGAGGAGCATCATTAAATAGGTTTGATGTGATGTGTGGAGAGTATAGGGAGGGAGTATGAATAGGTGGTTGGGACAGAGCTGGAGATATGCTGAGAGCTATTATAGAATCTTGCTAGAAAGATAGATGGTCGAGTAGCAGAATAAAAATAGAAGGTAAGCTGAGGAGTAGCATAATTAAGTAAAGGAATCTGTATTTTATAGTTGGCAGGAAGTAGGGAAGCAGGAATAAAGAAGGAAAAAGATGCTGCAGGGCAGAAGGATAGTTAGTGGTGGTGGAGTCTGAAAGCTGATAGAAGATAGGTAGAAAAGTAGTGTTTTCTATGAAGGAAGAAATTTAGGTTGTCCTAGTATCTTCTATGGAATATAAGGAATAGAGGAGTTAAAAGGATAGAGTATGAGAATGTAGGCAAAGTAGGAAGAAGTGAGGGTTTATTTGGGAAAAGCAGAAGATACAATGTAGAATAGATACATGCTGATACGGATGGGGTGTCGTTGTGAATGAATATAGTGCAAAGCAGTATGGGAGGGGGAAAGGTTGAGAATGGTGCTACAAGATTAAATGGAATTTGGGAATTAGGCAAAAAGAAACGAGTGCTTGCACAATAGTGGTAAGGCTGCTTGGGCGAGTAAGGGAATAGAAGTCACAAGTGAAGTGTATATTTAGGAAGTATAGTAGAGTAAGAGAGGGTGCATGAGAATTTGGGGTAGGGGAGCATAAGAGGGTTTGGTGGGAATTGAGGGTAGGGGGGCATAGTGGGCTCTCACCTTAAGGTCAAATTATAACAGAGTAATCAGTTTATAGCTAATAGAAGACCATTGACAGAGAGGTACAAAGTGGAAGTTTTCTTTCATTTCCTGAATGCAGAAACATGTCAGCCAGGACGACTAAGTAGTTGGCATATATGGTATAAGCTATTGGTCAAGAGAAAGGACAGTTGCCAACTTAGTAAGTGGTCATTAGAGTGTAAGGACTACTCTTTTGAAGGAGGATATTAAGTTAAATTTTCAGAACAGGCAGACACATATGTAACTAATTGAGGTTAATACACACCAGGGTTGTTTAAGATAAATTTGATTACTTTGTACAAAGACACAATTCTCAGTGAAAAACATTTGGGAGTTGCCCCTTGTGACAGAGCTCTTGTAATATCAAGGTCAGATGTAGTTACTACAAGCAATTGTACAAAGATAAAAATTCTCAGTAAGAGTTGGCCCTTGTAGTGCATAATGATACCAAAAAGAAACATTGGAAGCTTGTGACCTGTAGCTTTTGTTCAGGATTATTGGTCACCCTCCAAGTTATTTCTTCTTAGTGCAAACAAAAGGTTGAAATATTGTGTTTTGTGGTTAGATTCTGATTTGCTAGTAACAGTTCACACTTTGCTGACAGCTCAGTCACCTTCAGAAGGAAACTATGTGAGATTTTTTTGACAAAAAAGTTTGTTTCTTAGTGGCATGTTTCCCTACTAAAGTCATAATTTATTTCAGAATGGGAGTCAAAATAATCCTGTTCTAGAACTGGCATTTTGAAAATTTGCTGAGAATTCAACACTGATTGACTTTTTTAGTTTTTATTATTTCACATTAAATTTCATTCTGTATGACTACTGGATGACTCTTCTTCACCTAAATCTGCATCATGAGTAGACATGTTTATAGGTTAACACTTGGGGAATTGTTATCTTGTTGAAATTTATTCAGATATGCAATGCATGGCCTATATTTCTAGCAAAGTACTTATTTATCTTTCCTCTGTTTTTACAGAGAAGCATTTCTGTCAACAGGGAACATACAGGCATATCTGTGTGTAACAGATCATATGTACCATGCCCTGCCTGCATTAAGTAACTCCTTGGTTCCTAGTGCATTTGGTTCACAGCTCTCTGTTCCACAACCACTGAATCCATGCAGTCATAAGGTAAGCAAAATATGATTGAGTTCAGAGCTTTCACATGCAATTGCTATGGCATGCCAGTATTATAGTTCTAACTGTTTTGGGGAAACTGCTTTTAATAATCACTACTTCTGCATCTGGCAATGACTTTTAGCCTGGCTTTACCACCCACACTTTCAAGTTAGCAAATGGGGTTATACTAAAATAGAAACAATTATGTCAGAATATGAGTAATATTATCTGTGCCTTGCCTTGGTGGTACCTCAGATTAATTTAAGGTTTACCAGAAAAATGTAATGTCACGCTTTCTTCCATTTTAGAAATGTTTACCTTCTGTGATCTTTTTCTTTTAGATAAGTATTGCCTAATTCTCATGCACATATTGTTTTATGATTTCATAATATTCTTTTTCTTGTCAGAAAAGGTGGCTTCCATCTTTATATTCATTTATTGGTAGGAATTTCAATTATTTTCAACAATCCAGTGCTGATATCTTAAAAAAAGATTTACTAAAGTAACTTTTGTGGTTGCTCGTTTTTTTTTTTTTTTGACAGTATACTATTTGTGCTCTGAGCAGTCTAAGACTAAAATCATTGAGTTATCTGGCAGTTGTCTGTGTGGTTGGAGGCTCTTCTAATTTTTAACTGTGTGAGCGACAGCTGATGGAAATCTGAGTGCTGTCAGCCTAGGAACAGGGCTGGCCTTAGACCAATTGGACCAGTTTAGCCAAGTAGGGCCCCAGTCCTTCAGGGAGCCCTGAACTAGGCTATGATAAGGTGATTATCATATACATGGCCCAAAGATGCATCTGAGAGACACTACAGCAAAGTGCAAGGCATTTTCCTCTTGGTAGTTTTGCTCCCATAGTAGTTCTAAGTGTCATTAGTGGAGTAGACAACCATTCTTGTCATACGTTACTCCAGTTGCTAGTCCAGTATTATTAATAACTGCAGTTTAATGCCTCTTGTACAGCACACAGTGCTAGCTGTTCATGCTCCCTTGGTAGTCGGTTGCTGCTGCTGAGTAAACAAGAGGGTGTTCAACTGAAAACGTGTGAGATTAACCATCTGGCTTTGTATAGCCCTTCAGTTACTCTGCCAGAAGATAAGATTAGGTTTAATTTGTTTTCTTTTTGCTTCTCTTGCTGACATGTGGTTTATGCGTGATAGCTAAAGAATACTGTTACAAGAAATGACTGTGGAATAGTCAGTCTCAGAGGGCATGAGAACAATCACTAGTAAGCATAAAAATATAAAAAAAATAGAACATACTGTGATGTGAGGTAATCTCTGATCAGTAAGACGTGTGACAGACAGAATGTCACCAATTCAGTAGTATGGCAGAGAAAGGTTTGTTGCAGTCACAGAAGGGAACAAAATAACCCAGAGGAGTGAACCATGAAGTGCATGTGCTGAGCAGTGGGAGGCAGAGCTGGACCAAAAAATGATTCACTTGCCTGAAAGAGGAAAAAAACAATACCATAAATAGTTTCATTAGTATATTTACAACAGGTATATGGTTGGACTGGACTGGGAGAAGATTTTAGGAAGAACTGTTATCATAGCATGCAGAATAAACTGTAGTTTTTTATGTTTCCTCTGCAATCATGGGGTTTCATTAAGGTATTCTCATTTCTTCCCATGTGCTCAAATGTTATGGTTAGTGACTGCTTTATTCTTACATATAATATTTACTGTTACACTTGTGTTGTGGGATATAACTGGAAAAGATCTACATACATATATTAGTCCAAATGAATAGTTTAACAAACAAATTAAAATAAACTTTCAGAAATAGTTTCAAGTTGGATGTTGTGTGAACAATCCTGTTTCTAAGGAGAGGCCAGAGATTACTACTATTATCATTGCTTAGAATTCCACAGAAGCTCAACTGTTTTATGTGGTTTTGTAGAAATACACTGGCTTTGACAAATAATTAACTTGGCAAGGAACTCCAACTACTCAGAGCAAGTGCAGAAGATGATTGGAAGCTTGTGAAGGGAGAAAGGAATGGCATGAGATCAAAATGTATAATGGAGGTTAGGATTTTTTCATATTCTTTTTGGGTGCCCATCTTCCCAAAAGTATCAAGTGCAAGCCCACTGACCCATTTGTCCAGTACTACCTGGTATCCAAAGACAGTGAGCATGAAAGGCAGAAGGTGGGAACTGCGATGAGTAAGAATTTTCCAAGTTGCCTGTTTTAAAAAGAGCCTTCTCCTTAGTAGCAAGGACTGCTTGATTTTGTCTGCTGTACCACCCAAAGATGTTGGAATGTGCAGAGTACTTAAATTACACATATCAGTTTATATTTGTTTTATTTATTTATTTATTTGTTAACCAGTGTATAACAGTGCTCTGCCTAGAACATTTTCAGGATCAGCACAGTGGAAAACAACCAAAGAAACAATAAACTTTAATCAGCATCTGTACAACAGTGATAATGTTAGAGCAAGTTTACAGAGAGATATGTCATGATAATATGGGACATAAATGAACACAGTCAAAAGAAGACATGATACAAGAATTTAGTCAGTAAAATAGGTTTGAAGAGTAATTGTATACATTCATAACATCATATAATATAATGCTTCTATGGCGAAAATTATATGCAAAGCATTTACACTATATACAACTGCTGGGCATCGGATGCATGCTTCTCAACCTCTTAGATGGACAACGCCATAAATAATATGGGGACAAAGGCCCCAAAATAAAAACACTTTTTAAATATTGCTGTTACAAACTTAGAAAGATGATAGAATAACAGGGTTTGCATTAGCATTAATTTTCTGAAGGGTATGAATTCTGAAACTCAAATGTCTGTCATTATTTTCTGGCATCAACCCTCAATGATTTACAAACAATTTGCCAGAAAACTGCTATTTTATGAGAAACACATCAAAAATATGAGGCAAAAATCTGGGCATTCTGTGAAAATCTGTACAGTTGAGAGGTATGGGATATGAAGGAGAATAAAACATGAGCCAAGTAGGAGAGGGGTGACAGATAAAAAAGAAAAAAAAAGTGTGAGAGGAGACGGGAATGAACAGCTACCTCCTATACTGGTTAAGGAATTTCAGGCAGGATTGTAGAAGACTGGGGAAGTGTTAATTTATAAGCCAGGATGCACCCAACTGATGAAACATCATGCAGATACAGGGTCTCATAGTCAAACAGGCCCCTTACAGTGTACCTGAGCAAGTTAAGAAGATCCTTTGAAAGGAAGAGAGAAGATGTTGGATCTGTGGATATTCAAGGAATCCAACAGTTTACTTTTGTTTTATCGTGTTATGACAAAAATATATGGTAACAAACATATTATGGTTTTTTTTTATTTTTAATACACAGTAATAGCATAAACTGAAATAGTACTGAGTTCAAGAAACCAGCAAGTGAAGGAAAGTATAAGGTGATAAATGGGGAGTCAGTTGAGGGACCCCACGAAGAATTTCCAATTTGGTTCCCAGTTATGGAACTTAATGGCAGTTTATACAAATGAGATGATAAGAATGAGAGTTTAAGTAGCTTTAGCTGTTTTAATGGCTTTTTTAATTATTGATTTGTTTCATATTTAGATTTTAGATTAGTTTGCATGTCTTCTCTGTCAGAGATGTAGTATGTGCAGAGTTTTGTTATTTTTTTGAACTGTGGCTCATAGGTTCATATGTTCACATGTTGCTACTAGGCAACAGACCAGTTAAGGTACATGAAGCACAGGAATTGCACACCATTTAGTATATCCAACTACAAGATTGCCATGTCCATAAAGAATATTGGGCTTCCTTTTGCTTTTGAAATGTTGGCATTCCAAAATGCCGAGTGCCAAAAAACTGAAAAAAAGGACCAAAAACCAGAAAAGAGCGAATCTTAAAAATCACTGTTCTCCTTAAAACTTCTTCCTGTAGGGGGCCAACCCCCCACCCCTGCATCCCCTGAGCTTATATATACAAACAAACAAACCCACCTCTATAGACAACACAAAGAAAAAAAAAACTAAGGGTAATGCTGCTCAACGCCAGAAGTCTAAACCTCAAGATGCACACACTTGAGACTCTCCTCAATATGGAGAATATCGATATCTGTACAGTAACAGAAACCTGGTTCAAGGCTCCCGAAAGCACCCCAGCACTACCAGGTTATACTTCATACCATGCTTTTCGGCCACAAAACTCGGACCAAACCACAAAAGTAGGGGGAGTATCCATATTCATCAAAGATACCCACACCTCCAGGTTAGTGGCACTGCACAAAGCATTGGATACCATCCATGTGCCACTAACAGTGGACAAAACTGCCTTTCAGTTTGTAGCCTGCTACAGACCACCCTCCCAAACACAGGAACCCCACTCGGCTTTCCTGAGAACACTGGAAAATATGAAGGTCTCTCCAAACACCATTATATTGGGTGACTTCAACTACCTAAACATTGATTGGGAAAACTACTCAAGCCCAAACACCCTCGCCCAACAGTTCCTTGAATTTATAAATTCAAATGCTATGGAACAGCTGGTCACCACTCCCACAAGAGGGGAAAACATATTGGACCTGGTCATCACCAACATGGGGTCTCTTTGTTCCACACCAGAGGTATACCCCTCATTGGTAAGATCAGACCATAAATTAATCTCACTGGGCATCCATATTCCATCCCCACCCCCAGCCAAGGAAACCATGGTGAAGAACTTCTCAAAAGCAAACTTCACACTTCTCAAAACCGAGGTGGAATCCTTCAAAGGCCCTGGGCCAGTGGAAACTACGGCCCAAAATGCAGAATCCTTTACAAAAGCATTCTATGGACACCTACAGGAATGCATGGAGCATGCTATCCCAAATAAAACTAAGACTCACTCCTCCAAAGGCAGGAGACCCCAGCCATAAATAAGCTATATAACAGAAGGAGGAAGCTACTACATGATAGAGCAAAATCCCAAAAAGGGAAGGTGTCTCTGATCAGTACTAGCAAGAAACTACGATCCCTCATAAAATCATCTAAGGCCAGCTTTGAAAGAAAAATTGCACAAGACACTAAAGATAATCACAAAGCCTTCTTTAGTTATGTCAGGAACCTGGGAGGCAACTTCCAGATATGCTCTAAGTTAGTGCAAAATGACAAAAAATACACTGAACCCACAGACATTGCCAACATCCTGGCAGAAAGGTTCAGTGCAAACTTCTCCCCCCCTTCCCCTCCAAAAGAGCAAATGTCTATCCCAACAGAATGTAGCCTCCCTGTGATCACAGTTGCACAGGTGAGAGCTGCCCTCTCCAAAGCAAAAACACAGCATCAGTGGAACCAGACGGTGTCCCAGGCTGCGTCTTACATGAGCTCCAAGAAGAACTAAACCCTCACATAAAGACACTTTTCAATCTCAGCCTTATTACAGGATATGTACCCAAGGAATGGCGTACAGCAACAGTGGTTCCGCTCCACAAAGGTGGTGCCACAACGGACCTCGGAAACTATTGCCCTATAAGCCTGACTAGCCTGGTATGCACGGCTATGGAGCGTATCATCATGGAAATCATAAACAAAGACATTGGGAATGTCCAGACACTGGATCCTACCCAATTCGGCTTTGTTAAGGGCAGATCTTGCCTCTTGAACCTGGTCAATGTCTTTGAAACTGTTACCAAAGCCATAGATGAAGGGAAGGTAGTCCACACAGCCTACCTGGACCTTGCAAAAGCCTTCAACAAAATACCCCACTCGGGCATCATAAATAAGCTCACCAGCTTAAATGTCAACCCCTATGTCACAAGATGGTTTGAAAACTGGCTCAGAGATAGAACCCACATGGTCAGAATTGCAGGTACCATGTCAGACTCTAAATCAGTTACAAGTGGCGTCCCACAAGCTCAGTCCTGGGACCTCTCTTGTTTGGTATATATTTCTCTGAGATGCAGGCTAACACGGGTGGACTATGGCTGACAAAGTTCGCAGATGACTGCAAACTGGGTGCCATAATCGACTCTCTGGCTGACAGGAGTATCCTCCAAAAGGGTCTCACAGAGACGGATAACTGGTGCCAGAGCCATGGCCTAAACCTAATTGCCAAAATGTGCATTGTCATCCCCTTTGGGAAAAACAAAGTGCCCACAAATTACCACATAGGTGGTAATCCATTAAGTATGGAAGAAGTAATTAGGGACTTGGGGACCCAAGTAGATAGCAATCTCTCCTTTGACAATCACGTTGCCAAAGTAGTTAAAAAGACCTTCTATATAGCCCACCTTATCACGAAAGGATTCACATCTAGATCAAGAGAGGTCATTGTGCCCCTCTGCTCATCACTTATCAGGCCCATAATTGAATACAATGCCCCATTTGGGATGTACCTTACCCGACACCTGCAGCAACTAGAAAGACCCCAAAAGTACCTCACCAAGAGGATCAAGGGACTCAAACAGATGCCCTATGCAGTTCGGCTAAAGAAACTCCAGCTCTACTCAGTTGCGTACTGTCTATTCAGAGGCGATCTGTGTCTGACGTATAAAGCCATGTCCAACCCTGAATTAATGGACATGCTCCACCTCAAGAAATGTAAATCACTTAGAGCTACGCGCTCCATGGACTTGAACCTCAGCATAGAAATAAATAGGACATGCTGAAGGGACAGATTCATATCCTAGAGGAGAGGCTCCCCTCACTCTGGAACAAAATCCCAATCCATGTTAGGCAGAGCTCCTCACTGACCCTATTCAAGAGAAATCTTGACGAGTGGATGGGAGATTGTACGTTTACCTCTGGGATCTCTTCTGTGTCCTTGCTAGACAGAGGTACAGTAAACTAACCTTAATATGGCTACCTTCTGTGACCTACTAT